>NW_020955277.1:1230402-1305339 GCF_003031625.1 Empidonax traillii
AAAAAAAAAAAAAAAAAAAAAAAAAAAAAAAAAAAAAAAAAAAAAAAAAAAAAAAAAAAAAAAAAAAAAAAAAAAAAAAAAAAAAAAAAAAAAAAAAAAAAAAAAAAAAAAAAAAAAAAAAAAAAAAAAAAAAAAAAAAAAAAAAAAAAAAAAAAAAAAACAAAAACACCACCACAAAATCAGATCCTCTCACCATCAGATTTTTTTTTTCTATTCAGCCTATGGAGCAGCGGTCTCCAAAGTGGAGCAGTTCCGTGGGGGTGCAGGAACGCGGCGCTGCTCACAGTGGGACCCGCAGGCCGGCGCCGGGCCCTGAGGAGGCGGAGGGCCCCGCCTGCCGCCAGAGGGCGCCCGCGGCCTCCCGCTCCGCTCGGCCCGGCGCCGCCACACGCCTGAGGGAGAGGAACGAGCTGTCCGTACCAGCAAGGGAAGGGATTTAAAAATCCTTGTCTTGTTACTGCTATTTAGCTGCGGTCAGGTGGCACTGGAAAGTTAGTGTTGGCCAGCGTGCTGTACGTCCGTATGAAGCCACGCAGGTCGGTGCTGGGTGACAGCTGTCAGTGCTGAGCGCAGTCGGAGTAAATATTCAACAACATAGGGGTGAAAGAAAGCTGGGCTGAGATTAAGACAGCAAAGAAGAAAACCCACAACTGATGCAGGGCTACTCACCACCTCCTACCAGCAGAGCGAATCTCAGCCGGTCCTCAAGCGACTGCCTTTGGAGTTTCCCTCTCCCCCACAGTTTTTATGGAGAAGGTGACGTTATGAGGTATGGAACATCCTTTTGGTCAGCCAGGGTCAGCTCTCCCACCCCAGCCTCTTGCCCACCCCCAGCCTACTCGCTCAGGGTGCAGAGAGAGAAACAGGGAAGGCCTTGACCCCGTGCAAGCACTGCCCAGCGATAGCTAAAACACTTCTGTATTATCAGCGTTGTTTTGGACACAAATCCGAAACATTGGCCTATATGGGCTGTTGTGAAGAAAAACCAACTCCATCCCAGCTGAACTTGATCGAGCTGGGAAACGTTGTGAGAGATGCTGTAATTCAGGTGCCCTGAAACAGAGGTACCAGAAGAATTCAGAGAACATGCAGGCAATTACCAAAAAGAAAAAAAGTACTCACAGATTCCAGGCAAAAAAATAGCTGGCACTAAAGGTAAAGCAAGAGTGAGCAGAATATTCAATCAGCACTCAAGTAAGGATGTCACTGGTGCTTTTCTCTAGAAGGAGCCAAAGATCCTCAAACACATACCTTTGATCACAGGGCTTGCTTTTGATCACAGGGAACAGTGCTGTGCCCGTGCAGAGGATATTATAATACCTCAGCTGGATATCAAATAATAACAGCTCTGACACATCTAGTGCTGGAACCATTGATTGTGAGATTCCCAGCAAAACGATGGAACTACCTGAATGCAAAACCTGGATGGCAAAAGGTCGTGGGGTCCCATTCATCCATTTCAGTTGCCCCTCCTTTCACTAGAAATGGGAGTCTCTGGCTTCTTAAATCTTTTCTCTCAAGAGGCTCCTGGCTACAGTAATGAAGAATATCACTTCTGAGGAAGATGAGGATCTATTTGGACTGCTGGTATTTTTTTTCCTAGCTCCTCCCTCCAGTATATTTCACCTCAGCTGCAAAGACAGCATCTGGATATCAGCTCCATGAGAAAAAAAAAAAAAAAAAAAGTGGAGAAAGGTGTCTGTTTTGTTTTTTTTCTTGTTACCACTTTCAGAATTTTCAAAGAAGACAAGCCTTTCACCAAGAAATGCTTCAAGTTTTGAGCTGTGTGCAAACACTTAAGAAGCCAATGATCTGCTTTGCAGCAAAAGTGTACCTGATAAGCACTTTCTGAGAAGTAAACCACCTGTAGTTGACACTAGAAACAATGCTTGTGTTCCTTTCGTAATGTTTTATTACTTCTGATGTTTAATGCAAATTTTTAGAAAATGTTTCAGAACCATGTATGACCTTACTTCTCTACAAGTGAAGTTCTTTAAGAGATTTTTCGTAAGGTATGTGCCTCCTTGCTCTCTAACTATTGGCAGACAGGGTCAGAGGGCAATGCATACACTTATTCTAAAGCTCAGCCTTCTCTGGCTGCCTTCTCTGTCACTTTTCTTCTTCTTTATTTTCTCCCATCATCCTCATTTTTCTCTTTGTGATAAGCAGAGTTATCAATGGTCTGAACTGGTCTGTGCCAAGCTCTCTGTTACTGAGCCATCTTGCTTCCTTGCCCAGGGCAGTGTATTTACTCTCTGAACTGTGAAGCAGTTGCTCTTTAGTTTATTATGGCCTTTGTCTCCATTTATTAATAGGTTTTCCCAGCAAATGGCACTTAAAGTACATTGCTGAATACACTAATCATCATCTGAAACCTACTCTGCTGCATCTACCCTCTGTACCGTGCAGTGTGTGTTTCTTCTGTGCTCTCTGTGGCCTGGCGTATCCTCTTTATACAGGCTCATACAACAGGTTACCCCTGCAGGACAGCTATATGATCTTGAGTCTGTTTCCTGATGAGTAAGCACTGATTTCTTCAAGGACTTGTGGGAAAAATCTATTGTCTGGTAAATCCTGCAATTACAGAATCTGGCTTGATGGGAAGGAGCCACACCAGTGGCTCTGCAACTGCATGCTGTGCGAAAGGGTCTGGTGAGTGGGAAGAAACCCTGTAAGTCCTCTGGAGATGCAAATGCAACTGCTACTGCTCTCCTGCAGAGGAGACCCTCTGATCAGGCTGAGCATCCCAAAAAAGGAAGAGAAGGAGTGCAAGCAGCTTTTACACCTCCAGGGAAATGCAATCATAAACTCTGATCTCATGCTAATAAAAGGACTCCAGCAGACTTTGGAATATGCCTGCAGGTAAGGAGGAATGATATCATTTGAACTTCGCTGCTGATAACAACCAGCAGAATGATATTATGGTATCGTCAGTCATGGCAGTACTGTTAAAACTTTTGGACAGAGGTTAGGAGAAGTGTAAGCAGGAGCAGGAGAACTCTCCAGCTCCGCCCTTACTCGCTCATCCCTCTTCTCTCGAGCAGTTTGGTCCCTCTTGTGACCAGGGGCTGTTTCTGGGACAGACCAACATGTTGTGGGGTACTGAGGTGCTGCTGTGGGCATGCACATCCCCACAGCCTTCTCTTTTATCCTCTGACCTCCTAGAACCCAGAGTTTCATCCATGCAATAGCTCTCCAGTGCTATGCAAGGTGGAGGAAGAAGCCTCAATCCCTTCCCCTAAGCCTCTCCAGGAGCAAAAAAGGACATCCTACTCTGTGAAGAAAGGCAGGGCAGAAACGGCCAGAGCACATTAAAGGCAAAGAACAGGACAAAAGGACTTGTATTAATTTTGCCTCAGGGAATGACTCCAGTAATTGGAGGCTGCCTAGGCTTAGCTCAGTTTCTGGGTAAATAAAGGGAAGTTCATATGAAATTCAGTCAAGGAAGAACTAAGTGAAAGAACATGATTAATGCCACTGAAACAGTTTTATGGTAACTATAAGCAAACTTGCCAAACAAAGCTGATTTTTGTGCTTTGATGGAACTATATATTTGGTTGACAATGATAACTGCATGGTAATAATGTATGAGAAACTGTGTTGGGCATATGAGTCAGTAGCGCCCTGCATTTGGAGTCTAAAAATGAACACTGTGCAATATCAATACAGCTTGTGTGAACAGCACCGAGAGGAGGTCAAATGACAAACCTCAAAGAGCCAGCGAGAAGTCTGGGAGATGCTCATGCAGATTAGGGCAATGCTGGAAGCTGTTTAGTCCACTGATGTAACAATTTAATCTACGATCTAAATGAACATGAAATCACTTTTGCTAACAGCAGGGGTTGGCAATGGATAGCAGGGCAGAAGACAGTGATGCAGTCAGTCACACAGTGTGATCAGGCATGGTCTGACAGCAAAGGGCTACTTAGCCTTGGAAAGCTGATGTGAGTGGGAGTAGATGGGGAAGTTTTGGCATAGTGGGTGGTGATGATGAGTCTGAAACATTCAAGATCTTAGAGGAGATTTAGTGAAATGAGCTATTTTTTATCCTCAGTGCATAAAGGGTCTGTCTTAGACCAAAGGGAAGCTGCAGGACACAAGACCTCCATGATCAGAACCATCCTTGGCCCCCTCTTAAGCTTCCTAAGCAACAGAGAGCCTTCTCCTCCCCAGTGCATCTCCAGCCAGGGCTGTGGAGAAGACACTGCTGCATGCATCCCACTGCCAAATGGAATGCAGTCCCACTGTCCTACAGTGTGAACAGCAGTTGAGTAGTTCAAAGCCCACGTGCACAGCAGAAGAGAGAGCCTTCAGGTTCTGCCTTCTGGTGCCGTTTGCTTGATTAATATGCTCAGGTCTGCCATAAGGGAAAATTGTGCTGTTCCTCTGTGGAGTGAGATCACTCTTTTTGCAAACTGATACCCTCTTCCCTGCCATCAACCTGGCAGGAGCAGGTAGCAGCAGGAGAGCGGTTGCCTGGGAACTGTGCAGCACACCCCAATGGGAGAAACAGTGAGGTCAAGTGACAGTACCTTTCTCAGGTTTACCTGTTTGTTGAGGGTTTTTTCTTGGTTGTTTGTTTGGGTTGTTTTGTTGTTAGGGAATTGCTTTTCTGGTATGGGAATAATGAGTTCTCACACTTGTGTACCACTGCTGAGGGGAGGAAGCACAGGTTTGGGAGGCAGCTGGCACACTAAGTCATCTCACGTCACTGCCAGCCAGGGATCTTTTTTCCCTCCACATAAGTCTTCTCCGGGGTAGTTGAATCCAGCAGTCAACATGTGAATAGAGAAGCCAGCAGTGCCTGCTCTGTACTGCACTGACCCTACATATTTCAGGCCAGCAGCTGATCCAGGGGGCTCAAGAATATCTTTTCTTTACAGAAAATATGTTTTGTCTGCCAAAAAAAATCAGATGAAACATGAGATGAAACAAAGAGAGAGCATTTGTGTATGTCTTACTAGAAAACACATTTGTTTCAACAGTTTCCACAGAGCATAAACACACCTGTTTGAGGTCAAGTGCCAAACCCAGCTCTCTCTAAAAGACTGGCTTTTTCTGACTCATCTCAACACTGCTGTTCATCCATTCCTCTTTGTCTAGCTGTGGTTTTCAGCAGTTCAATGTCTTCTTTATTCTCCCTGGACTTAGGAGAAATTAACACTCGCCTGCCTGAAGGTATGTTCCCCAGTACACTACTGTAATAGCTCTGTGATATTTGAAATGGTATTGCTGTATTGTCACTGTTGTCTTCCTGTTTGCTTGTCTCTGACATCCTTCTGTACAGCCTGACAGGAAAATAGCCAACAGGAAAACTGAGATATTGTTGACATTCATAAAAATAACTTGCCCTCTTCATCATTTTTCACACACAGATTTTTTTTTTCTTGATACTTCTGTTACAACCACCCTAAACCATTGGCAAGTGATTTCTGCAGGAAAAAAAATTCAGGGATTTTGGTATGGTGCATCTTTCTGGGCTACATTTAGGTGCAATGCCTTAAACAAGTGGACCCGAATGGCCACAACATCTAGATTTACCAGGTTTACAGTGAGCAATGGCACAACCCGATCCTGAGGGGTTGGTCCATGGAGGCCCTAGCAGAGGCACAAGGGCTCTGGTGCCAGATCCATTGGACATATGCTGAGCATTTCCATGGTGCTGTATGTTTGACATTGGGAGCCCCCGGTGGTCCAGGGGAAAATACACTGCACTGTCACTGCAGAGACCCGGGTTCGATTCCCGGTCGGGGCCCCTCCCCGGGCAGATGGAGCTCGTTAGCCCATAAGGCAATCCATCTACGTCCTGAGGACCTCGCTGCCACTGTCCAAGCGTGCTTGGCCCCGGCAGATGAACCTCAGGATTAAAGGGTGGGCTCAGTTCCGCGCACACTGTGTCTCACCTAAAAAATCCAATGCGCAGGCTGGAAGGTGGAAAGACCTTCCCCGGTTCTTCGTTCGCGAAGAGACTGGCCATTATGTTTGACATAACACCTTCTGTGTGCACATGCCTGGTTTGGCCATCCTCAGAACCATCCTGTTATGTCTCCATACACACAGAGAATGAAAAACCCCTCAGCAAGCTCCAAAAATGAGTGTCCAGAAGAGGAAGGGCTGAAGCATCACTCCCTGACCATAAGCAACAAATGTCTTATTAATGTGGTGTACCTTGTTTCTCTCTGCCTAGACGCATACTCTGAGGAATGTTTCAGTTTCTATGTATCTGACTTTTGCTTCGTGATTTGATATTCCAAAGGTTTGCACTGTAAGTTTGTTTTCCTTTATGTGAGCTGTTGTTAGGCTACTTATAAAAGCATGGCAATTGCCTTAAGTGGTGAATCATCAAAACATGCCAAATGGCAGCCCTCTTGCCCATGAGCTTTTTGTATGTGGTTTTTCTTTCCCTTCCTGCAGTTGCTGCTTTCGTCCTTTCTCCTGCACACACTGAGGAACTGATTACACTGATGTAATTCCACTGAATTTGAGGGGAGTACCTTTCAAATTACATTGGTGAGGCACCCTTCCATCCTACAGTTTTATTTAATGGCATAAAATCAGTGCAACTGTCAGAAGCTATGAACTCTACAGGTAGGACTGATTAGACCTTAGGGGACCATGCAGATATTCTGTAACTTGCCTGAAGGTACCCAAGTTTAGCCTCCTGAGATTCCAAAATTTTATCTCTGGCTCTGACTACATCTAATTTATTCTCTAGTTGATGCAGAGTTTTTGCCTTCCATCTTCCTCCTACACGGTTTCCAATTTCTTTGCATCTTCCTTTCTTTTCCTCATTATTGCTTTTGCCCTTCAGCTGCACATTGTAATAAAGTGTGGGGTTTTTTTCCAAAGCAATTCTGCATGAGGCTGTAGTGGAGATAAGGCTGTGGGTAAAAGGAAAGATACAAAAAATGTATCAAGTGGTACACTGCTGGGTAATCTCAAAAATAATATCTTGTGTTAGTCAAACAATAGAACATTTGATGAACTATCTGCAGCTGAAAGAATCATTTTCAAAGGGCTGTCCACCTGCAGCACAAAATCAAAGGATAAGAGTTAAGCTTCAGATGGAACTCCCAGCCAAGGATCCTTGCCACCCTTTCCTATTTTTTCTTTGGGGTGGAGGTGAGCACACAAGTGCTGGGGACTAGGACATCTGACAAGGTTCTTTTATTGTAGCGAGAAACAGCAAAATGGAAAGGAGGGATAAGGATGGTGAGGGATGGAAAAGATTGATAATTGTTTCCTTGGCAACTGAAACCGTGGAGCCTCATGCCAGAATCCCTGAGAAAAATCCTAGTTGATCATAATGGTCTCTTCTGCCTTCAGACTCTGTTGCAGGCTAAGTTTACACATCACAGTGTGGTGCTGCATAAAGGGATCGAGTTAGTGCTAAATGGAAACCAGAAGCTGTATGGTTGTAAGAAATCCTTGGGAAGAAGAGAGGCACTATTGTCTCCCTTTCATAAAACGGGGAACATTTTACAATGCAAATGATGAAAAGATTGAATAACCCAGCAAAGGTTATTAAAAATGTCTTTTGCAACATAGATGCCAGGGACATTACAAGTCTCTGCCTATCTCTCACATCTCTGCAATGGAAACATAACCCCCCTCAGTTGAGACTGCGCTGAAGAAGTCCAAGGAATTAGCAGAAGGGCTAAGGGAGCAGAAAGCAGGTGAAGTGGCTGCTGTTTAATGATGCTGAATGCTGTTTGCCCACCACACAGTTCAGTGCTCCACAGGGGCTGCCAGCACAAAAGGGTCTCAGTCCTGCAGAGTGTTCGGCTGCAGCAGCAGTGAATCTTCATTAGTGGATTTAAATGTAAGAACTAGGGCATATATATGAATATTAATGAAAGAAAGATTGACTAACTTCATGCTATTAAAAGATTTCTAGTCTCAAGGAGTAGGTGGAGCCTTTTGAAAAACGTATAATGAAATACAATATGCGATACACAAGAAGCTCTAAGAATGTGCATTTTGTTCTCTTCCAATTTTCTGTTTATACAGTACTTTGCAAGTGGGAAATGGAAAGGTGCCTTCATTTGGACATTTTTCCTTTTTCTTTCTCTATGTCTCATGTATGGGTGTTTATTAATGCAGAATTTCATGGCCACGCATTCTGGGGAGCCACTTGGCAGTGGGCAGCTAGTATTGATTTCTGCTCAAAAAATAGAGCTTCAAATGCTTGTATATTTATAGATGTATGTATGCATGTATATATATATAAATGCATGTGTGTGTATATATACACATATATATGTATGTATATATATATATGTATATATATACATGTGTGTGTATATTTACAAATGGGTGTTGCAAAGGTGCAAAAAGCAGAGCAAGGTTAAATCAGAATAGCAATTAATAGCCTTGCCAGTTCCAACGCAAACTTCTGTGCCAGCAGTGCATGTAACAGATAAATTCTGGAAAATGCATTATACAGTTCCATGCCTGTGAAAGGCATCCCCGACCAAGAGGCTGGGGCATTAGTACACATTCACTAGAAACCAGAGACTCGGGGCAGCAGAATTTCCAGACAGTCACGTGAGGATGAAGTGCTGCAGTATCAAGGCAGCCAGTTCACTTATTTCTGTCTGTTCGTGATGTTAAATAATTGCTGAGGCCTGCATCACATTCAGTTACTTCTCAGAGTGCCTTGATGATAGGAAACCAGCTTTGTGAGTGATTCCCTGTGCAAGGGAGTGGAGATGTTACATGTGTCTGTCTGATGCTCTGCAAGGAGCACAAGACTGTGGCAGTTCTAACAAAGCAGATGAAGAAAATAAAAGGATCCTTAGAGAGCCAATCTATATTTTTTTTATTCTTTGGCATCTGTGATGGAGGTGGCTAGCATAGAGCATAAAATGAAATTTGTTTTCCCCAAGACATTCTTCTGGGCTAACATGTAATTTCACAAATAAAATAGTATGTAAGTAAAGTGCCACAATGGCCATGTTTGCAGGCTCAGTGAGAAAGGGCTAATATAGAGCATGCCAGCAAACATAAGATGGGAGAATACTGCCTTACTATCTGAAGTATTTCTTAAAAATTATTAGTAATGGATATCTAGGTGTGTTTATCTGGGTGTGTGACTTTGTAATTAGTGCATAAAAGGTGAAATGCAAAGGTAAAAGCACTGTTTTTTCTTTCTTATTCTCCTTTTTAAATCTTACTTGTTTTTTTTCCTCCCCTCCCCTGCTTATTTTTTACCCTTTAATAACCAAAATATGTCTCCAGTTCCTCTTCTCTGATGAAGGTCATTTGGAGACCTGAATAATGACGTCAGGGAAATGTGTAGCTTTTATAAGGAACAGAAATTTCACTGCCTGGAGAGGAACTATTTCTATAGGGCAAAAAAATGACAAAAAATGGAAGCTATTTAAAGCAGTGAAAATGAAAAAGGAATTTAATTTTACTATTTTGATTTATGGGTATCCAAAATGTGACATCAAGGTTGAGATTGATTTCATGTAACATTATCAATCCCCAAAAAAAGCCCTAGTTATTGAAGCCTTCCTCTATAGACAAAGGGGAAAGTCAGGTAAGGCCAGAGGCTGATGTCTGTTGTACCTTATAATGCAATTAATATTATTTCTTTGCATTCATAACAAAGGAATGGAGCTTAGAGACTGAGTTTCAAAGAAATATATGCATGTAATTTCAGTTAAAAAGGATCTATTACATTTATCCTGGTTGAGTCAAGTAATGCAAGTTCTCTACAAAGTGGATGTAAGAATGGTTTCCTCCTACCCAAAAGGAGAGGTCTGTAATCAATCAAGGATACAGTAAATTGAGCACAAATGAGGAAATGCAGGATAGGTATTTCAGAGGAACAGGAAGAAAGGGATGTAGTAGAGCAGAAGTCAAACCTTCCAAAGCTTCAAGGAACTATACTCCCTGGTATGACGTTATCCACATTTTTCAAGATGTACGTTTTCCTTCCAGAACAGCAGATCACTTGGCTGGGTTAATTCTTTAACTTGATTTGAAGAACATAGGATGTTTCTGACTCCTATAAGTCTCAGCTTCTTTGGTATTTTTCTTGAAGTCCTAGATCCTGGAGTCATGTGTTTTAATAAAAGCTTTGACTTCACATAAAAAGAAAAAAAAGCTCAATCTTTTTTCTTAGATTGTGGAGTAAAACTTGAAGATACGAACTGTAAAGGCCCCCAAAAGGGAAAAGTAAATATTAAACCAGACATGTATGATTCCTTAGCCAGCCTTATGATATCTTAATACTCAGATTCGAACACCATGTAGGCGTTAATGTAGTGTTAACATCATCCATTGCCTGCCTTCCAAAACTCTGTTAGCAGTGTTATGTTTGTAAGGAAAAAGGGATGTAGTTCTCTGTATGGCCTTCCTCTTTTCTCCCCCTTCCCCTGTGTATTCATAAATCTACACTTTGCCCTATATGTGCAGCTCAAGAGACATTTAGAGGTACAATTATGGAGCAAACATGACTGGGTCATTACCACAGAAACACAACAAACCACTAAAGTATAAGCTAAAGTATATGTATTGCAGGCCCGTGATGTTAAAATCAGATTTCCTTAAAGTGCCTTTGGTTGCAGACAATGAAAACAGCCTGTATGGCAGAAGAGCACTGAAAATAACTTCTAAAGAAAGGATCCATTTTTACAATAGCAGCATTTCATCTGATGTGCAGACCTTGGTTCATAACTGAAAGTGAGACAGCCAAGGGAACTAGTAGGATTAAGTTATGGGAATTCAACCGAATGATGTTTTGCATTCAGGTAATTGCCTGAAATTGGGCTATTAGTGTAAGTTTTGCAAATTGCAGTAACATAAAACAAAGAAAAATGTTCCCAGTGTATACATTCAACTAATGTGCTAAAAGGGAACCCCAACTGGTTTCAAACAGAGCACAGAGAACTTCCATTAACTCTTCAGAGCTGTGTCCAAATATTGTTTTCAGCCTCACAGGTTCCTCAAATGGACTTTAAAAGGGAAACTCTTTTTATCAAACACTGAGTAAATAAACATAATTCAACAGTGAACTTGTGGTTTTCACTGGCAAGGACACTGCTAGCATGTCCTTTATCTGACCCTAATTTAACGTTGCATAAAATATGACTGAAAAGAACTGGAGAAGGAAAGAGTTCTGTCTCAAATTGCAGATGCTCCCTCCAGTAGCTCTCCTGACCAGACATCAGCAGCAGCTGCAGCTCGTGCCTTTTTAACTTCTTCCATGGGACAAGATTATTCTGTCCTGTGGCTTTCCCCTAGCTCAGCAGAAAAGTTATCAGGAGAGGTGTCCTAAATCCTCCTTTGTCTTAACTTCTTGATCTTTACTTTTTGCCCTGCATTCGCTCTTGGGACTTGACCTCAGTATTTAGAACGAGCATTTACAGAGGTCAGTTTTAGAGGCAGCTTTTGGCAATGCAGCTCCACTCCAGGAAAGTCATCATAGCAGACAAATACCGGCCCACCACGGACTCAGGCTAATTATTCTAGTGCTCTGACCTCAGTCTGGGTAATGCCTGCTGCTGTGGCACCTGAGAAGGAAGACCGCACTCAGTGATGCTTTTATCTTTATTGAAGACTTGGCTGCTCCGGAGCATGTGCCAGCCACATGACTCCCTGGGTTGCTGAGGCAAATGCCCATGTCACCAATGCCTCTGTGGGGTTCAGAGGCAATTTCATATTTGCCTGTGTCTTCCCTCCCATTTTTAAAGGAAAGGAAATAATTTTAATGATTTCTGTGATGAACATAAAATCTGACAATATCAAATAACCAATTAATGTATCTGTGTCAGTAATTCAATCTTGCTCCCAGTGTTTTTAAGCTTAAAATCCGTATCAGAGTACAGAAGAAAACACCACATCAGCAACCTGTAATGAATGTTAAACGTTAATGTTAAAATGTTAAACAGCTGAGCTGTGAATAAGAGGTACCTTTGTAACGCCAGAGCTTTCAGCTCATGTCTCTGTCACTGAATTTAGCAGCAGAGTAAGTCTTCAATGGCATCTAATGTTGTTCCCTGGACTCTGCTCTGTGCCCAGTCTACATAAGCCTTAAAATTCCAAGGGTTTTGTCGCTGTTCTTGGAGGGTGATTTCCATGCTGGTGTATCCCACTGCCAGAAATTTTATCCGGAGGTTCTGACTCAGGTTTGCCTTTTTTTTTCAGATTAAATTATTTCTCTTTCAAATGCTGTCCTTAACAAGCTCTTCTTTTTCTTGATGATTAAGGCTTTTCAAGGGTTTTATGCCTCTCTATTATGTCTGCCTGTCACAAGTCTGTACAATGGGTTTTTTTAAAGTTTACTTAGGGCACAGCTGCGCTGTGACACACCATGGTGCAAATATCCCTGAGGCAAAGCTGAATGAGCCAGCTCCAAAACTGGGATTTGTACTCTGGCTGTTTAATAGAGAGAGACAAGAACCATCTTTTCTGGCTCGCTTTGCTCTGTGTCTGTTGAATTTGATACAAAGGGGTCCTGGTTTGCAGGCACAGTTTGTAAGCTCTACTTTTGGAAAAGAAAAAAAGTAATGAAAGTAACAAGGAGTTGCACACCCCTCTGACTGCAGTTTTCAATGCTAGACAAGGGTGTTTGGTGGGGGACAATGCTGATTGAAGCAAATAATGTGAAACATGGTTTAGGAATCACGGAATTTGGGCCTCAAGTATAGTAACATAAAGTGAGTTTCTTGCTTTCCAAAGGTTTGGATGGTGACATTTCACTGAAAGACAGGGAAGCAACACGGAGAGAAAAGGTCTTTAGGGTGACATAAAGGCAGGAAGACTGCGGGAAGATGAATGTGAATGAAGAAAAAAGAGTAAAGAACAGAAGTGTAGGTATTTTGTGACAGCTATTGAATGGGAGGGAGCCTGGGGTTGTAACTTCTAGAGGGACCAGGAACCATTAGCAGTAGGAAACCAAAGTAGATTTGAGGGAAGGGAAAAAGGCTGTTAAAACATTTCTCTCAGGAAGATCAAGCTACTAGCATCTGTCAGCAGGAGCAAAAGCTCACTAGAGGGGAATGTCATGGACAAGGTTTTGAAAGTGAACCTTCCAACTGTTCCTGCTAAAATCTGGCAAAGCATCTACTGATTGATCTTACTTTCCAAAAAACACTGATCCTTGACTGGCAAAACTTACTGATCTGCCTTGTTCATTATATAAATTAGGAGAGCATTTGAGTAATTTTTGGTATAAAATATACTGGGACCAGACAGGAGGAAGCCTTATCTTTTTATACGAAATCCAAATGGTTTCCGGAATGGGATGGGAGATGTACCCTGAATTATGAAGTGATGACTAGAAACAGATGTGGAGGAAGATTTTGCAAGGTCTGGGTATTTTTTTGGAAGTATTTATTGACATTGCATAAAGTGGCAGGAAGGTTTGTTGATTCTGTTTTGTGGGAGGAGTTTAAAGGATGTATGTGTAAGTGACCTTTTCAGTGAACACTCCATTTAAAATGAGATTACTAAGGATATTTTATAGTAAATTCACTGCACTTGAAAATTACTTAAGTTCCAAAACTACGCGAACAAGATCTGGCTTGCTCTTTTTTGTATGTGTCATTCCATAACAAAGAGAAACAATCTAATTGCTGTTATGAACAGTGCTATAGCATTATTATAGTATTATTTTTAATATGGTAAGTTAGCTAACTGGAAGTAGAGTTATTTTTGGTTGCTCAGTGGATAAGACTGAAGGATAGTTTGAAAGAGCAAAATGTATCTGTGGTGCAATAATTTCTGAATATGGTATGTCTCTGTTATAAAATGATACATTATGAACAAAATGGGATACTTAAGGTCAAGATTGTTTGCAGATATGAAGGAAAAGAGACCAACGGCTCAGAGATGTGCACAGCTCTTTACTGTAGGAACACTAAGCCCATTTATTCTAAGATTGCCTCAGAAGAACTGAAGAGACAGGAATTTGAGGTAAAAGGTTTTGGCAGGTTGTGAAAGTGAGGGAGCCAGAGGAGGCAATCCGAGTAACCATTCCTAGGAGGAGTAGTATGAGGCTGTATATCAGAGACATTTGTTGCAGACCCAAAGCCAAAGGTCCAGGAACTTGATTAAATAGACAGCCTGAGATATTTGCAAGGAGATGACGAGCCTTTCAGTGAAACAAATATGCACTTGCAAAGTCTCTCTAATGTCTTAATGAAATCTGTAGTGGAAAATAGGGAAGAAATAGACTGTTTCTCAGTATATTCATATATTTCTCCAACTTAGAAGCTCAGGATTGAAAACATAGCATACATGCTTCTCTTGTCTTTTTTGTTTTTGCGTAGGGACAGTCTGGTATTTGTATGGGCATTTCTCGTGCCAGTTGCCAATATTGCTCCTGTTACAACAGTTGCAACTTGGGACCATACAGGAGTATTTTCTTAAGCTACACAAATACAAAAATTGATACTCTAATGAAGTTTGGGGATTTTTTCCCTTTCACCTTTTAACCCAGAAAACATACTTTCTAGTACCTTCCTTTGACTTTCTAGAACAAAACCAATGTGTTTCATTAGCTGGTTTCTGGTGCCAGCAGCTGTTGCTATTGTACTTCATCAGCTAGTTAAAAGGAACAGGGCAGAAGTAACCTGGAGCACAGGTTTGCATCAAGCAAAGTATGAGAGTTCAGAAATAGAACAGAAGAGCACAATAAGACTGAGCTGTATTGTTCTGTAAATGGTTTGTGCCATTTTTATGTCGCATACCATGAGACTTTCCATAACACACAGCTTTGCAGAAAGTATAAAGAAAACATTAACAAAAAAAAAAAAAAAAAAAAAAAAAAAAAAAAAAAAAAAAAAAAAAAAAAAAAAAAAAAAAAAAAAAAAAAAAAAAAAAAAGCACTCTCTGCTCCCTTAGACACAAGTGTTGGTAAGAAAACTACTCATCTGAGAACATCGGGAATACCCCAACAAATTGTCAGAAGGTCTTCAGAAAGCCATGCTAGAATACTGCCCTCAAACATTTTTCTCGAGGGGCAGTTCAGTCAATTGAAAACATTGACAAAAATCTATTTCTTCCCAAATTTCAGCAGCAGCAAAAGAGTAGGAGAAAAATCCAAACTGTTGTATTTAACACAAATATTGTTCACAGCAGGAAAATATATTAAAAATATTTCTGGTCAGTGAGTCTCAAACTAGTAATAACTGAAAGTTAAATTGCTGAGCAGTTGTCTGGATCCATTGGAAATAATGTTGATGGTTTCTGATTCACTCCATTGTCTCTGAACCAGGGTTCTGATGTGCAATTTTGAGAATCGTTTCTGGATTTGGGTATTACGTTTGCCACAAAAAGCAAGGTGATTGGCAAGTACATCGAGGTTGGCAAGAGGATCTAATTTCACACCTTTTCTTCCAGCAGAACCTGGGCAACTAGAAGAAGTGAGCACTTCCACAAAGAGCCTTCTGAGGACACTCTTGTTTCTGTTGTTGTAGTGTGGGGGGAGGTTTTCACTGCTGAGGTTTCAGCTTCCAAATGCCCCTCTCTGTGTGCTCACCTGAGAGGTTTCTATCTACAGTGTTGTGCGGGTTTCCCCCCAGCCTTGCATCCTTCAAAAAGTAAACTCCCAGTTTCCAGGTGAAACCTGTCGTCATCAATCTAATCATACTTTGCACAGCCTTTGGTCTTTTTGCATCCTCAGCCTTGACCCAGTAATAAATCAGAGTAGCCGTCGCTGTAGTGGAAAGCACAGTAATGTCAAAAGCTTCCTGGTGTATGTGCAATGGGAAGTCATTCAGCAGTAAGTAAATAACCCTTGTAAGCCACACTGCTAGAAAAGATTGCTTCTGCTCTCCCCTGAAACAGTCTCATATATTGTTATATATGTTTAATATCTTACTCCATAGCGCCATGGATCGCAGCAGGATACCACAGGGAAGAGAATTTCTCACCCTCCAAATAAGTTACTTCTTGTAATGAATTTTTTTGCAAGCTGAAGAGTAAAACTTTGTTAAAGTTATGGCTAGTTTCACTTTATGGGTTTGCAAGATTCCAGAATTTTTGGCCTGTATTCACGTCCCAGCAAAATCTGTTGTAGTTTTTCAGATTTTTATTTTATTGGAATCTGAAGCCTGCTATAGATCTTTGGGGTTTTGTTTGTTTTGTTTTGTTTATACTATATAATTAATTGTCATTCCTAAGATACTTGCTTGAAGCATGTAAGGTGTTTGGGGGTTTTTTGCTGTTCCAAAGGGAAAGGAAAAACATCATCTCCACCACAAATCCCAGCATGTCATCTGACCAAGGGATATGTGTGGGAAGTTCTTGCTGGATATTCTGCACCTTTTATCTACATGTCCTTTGTTATGATTCCTCCAGTACAGAGGAAAAGAGGACTTTTTTGTAAATGAGAAGTACACCAAAGAAATAACTGAAGACTACATAAAGGGAAGATGGAGAAAAACCCTGTAGTTGATCTTAAATTGGTGGGAGTCAGCTACCACAAAGGTAATTCATATGGATAACTCCTACCCTGGTTCAAGGCAAATGAGCGAAGAAAATGTCAGTCAGGTTGACACAGTGTAGCTTTCCAGGAAAAACGGGGACTGGAAGGACTGCAAAAAAATCAAAGAACCTAAACAACAATACAAACATAATAAAGTTAATGTAATTACTAAGAGGAGTAGGAGCCACAACTGCAAAAGGATTGCCCCGAAGTATGACTCCAGTGAAAGAGGAGGCTAAGCAGGACAGAGAATCATATGAGATTAGGGAAATTCTTTCACACCTTACGGGAGACAACAGACCAAAGCAGAGGGTGAACTGTAGCACAACAGGTAGCTGCCTCATAGCTCCTCTTTCAATGCCAGTTGTTATTTAACAACGGAACTTTAATTTAGAGGTGTCTGGTGGAACATGTGAAATTGCAGGGGAATAGAGAATATGTGATCGAATGTGACAGTTCTTAAATTGGCCCCGGAAATGGAGAAGTAACATAAATGCCAGTTTGGTCTCAAAAGACATAGAAACTGGGGAACAAGAACCCAAACACAAGACAGGATTATTTTCGTGAACTGAACTCTGGGAACTGGAGCAGGAAATCGTGTTAGCTGAGACAGTGAATGAGTTAGCAGTTATGGTGTATTTCATTATGGATAACATCTCAGAAATGTGAGAGAAGTTGTCTCACACTTTAGTCTGGGAACTTACCTTTGGATCTTGGTGAAACAAATTACCTACATGCAATCTGAAATGTACTACAAGCAGCCTTACGTGCTCTGTTACTAAAGGCACTGTTAGGATGACGAAATGTGGTTTCTTTCAACGAAGATGATAGGGTCTGAAATATGTTTTGTAATTAAGTATTTCAAGGGTCTTAACTGCCAGAGCTCCCACTGAATCTGAAGCACGGATGGATTCCTGTTCACTTGCTAAATACTTCTGAGGGCTAGCTTATTAAAAGAAAAAGAAAACCACTTTTTGCAAACAGAAAGAGTATTTACCTGCACACTCCAATGCCAAACATACATGCACACTGGTGCTTACAATGAAGGCATATTGGAGTAATGTGGCGGGGTTTAAGATGGCTATTGTTTAGCCTGCACTGCAGATTTGCAGAAAAGGTTGGGAAGGACAAGAGAAACAGAGGGAGGTGGCAGCAAGGAAGCACCTGACACGGCACGTATCCACAAATGGTGGGTAGGTAATCATAAAAAAAGGCTAGAGTGCTCTTTTGAGCTGAGCTGTTTTTCAGGGCCTGACAACTAGCAATGAAAAAAAATTGTGTCTTAGTGGGTTCTGGTTTTAGAAAATTAAAAGGAACATCAAAGACATTCTTCTCTCATCAGCAATGTAATGCAGCAGAAACAATCCTCAGGCCTTGATATTTTTTTTGGTTATTTGCTCAGATAAAAGAAAAAAAAAAGTGGATGTTATAGAAGTTTTTCTGCATTCAGTTTTCTGTTAGATGTTTCAAAAACCATGGGGTGGGGTTTTTTGTGTCCTACTGTGGTCTTCTTCTTGCAATGTTTAAAATCTTTGCATGGGATTTTATAGCTTAGATTTTTAGCTTAGCTTTAAGATATGGCTTGTAAACACCCATGAAATGTTCTGTAAAATATCGCTCCACTGTACAAAATGAAAGAAAATTATATTGTACTGACTGAGACTTTTAGAATGAAAGTGTAGGTCTTGTGCTAGAAGGCCTGAAATACCCATCAGAGTAATTGCCTTTGATAAAAGAGAGGGAATTCATGGGCATTTTAACCCTGAAAATGTCTAACCCAAAACCAGCTGGTTTTTTTGAGATTTCATGCCCTCCCCCTACTCACTGTGTCTATATTGAGCCACAGCTTCAGCTGATTTGATTTCAGCTTTGCTTGTGTCCACTGCCAAGGACTGGACATGCTTTATTTTCCTTTGCTGTCTAAGTGATACTGTGTTGTGATGCCCAGCTAAAATGTATTACTCTATTTCTCTATGTCAGCAAAATGAATTCTTTGCCCTTTCCATCCATCTCTGGGAGTGAGTTGTTTCTGTTGCGACTGATGTGTGCTGAGAAAAGCATTAGAAGTCCCCTGATGAACTGATAGTCTATTTAATCGTGAGCACAGCTCTAATTTGTGGTGGGACCTTTTCCCAGCTGTCACTGGTACTCCTTAGTGACTGTGTGCCCTGGCAGCCAAAAGGTGTCCTGGGTTGCATCCAGCACAGCATCTCTGGCCAGCTGAGGGAGGTGGTTGTCCTGCTCTACTCTGTGCTAGTGCAGCTTCACCTTGAGCACTTGTGTGCAGTTTTGGGTGACACAATGTAAGAAGGATGTAAAGCTATTAGAAAGCGTCCAAAGGAGGGTCATGAAGATTGTGAAGGATCTAGAAAGGAAAACATACGAGGAGTGGCTGAGGTCACTTGCTCTGTTCAGCATGAAGAGGAGACTGAGGGGAGACCTCATTGCAGTCCAGAGTTTCCTCACCAGGGGAAGAGGAGGGGCAGGCACTGATCTCTGTGGTGATCAGTGACAAGACCCGAGGGAACGGCATGAAGCTGTATCAGGGGAGGTTTAGGTTGGATATTAGGAATAGGTTCTTTCCCCAGAGGGTTGTCAGACAGGGTTGGAACAGGCTCCCCAGGGAAGTGGTCACAACACAAAGCCTGACAGAGTTCAAAAAGCATTTGGACAACACTCTCAGGCACGTGGTGTGGTTCTTGGGGCTGTCCTGCCAGGAGTTGGACTTTGGTGGCTTTGTGGGTCCCTTCCAGCTCAGGATATTCTGTAGTTTTATGACTGCTCTACTCAGCCGTGCTCCTGAGGAGAGCAGGGCTCAGGAAGAGCTCTGTGGTAAACGGGTCCCCCGTCTTTGTGCCCGATATCCCCCAAAGCAACGCTAATGTTGCGTGGATGTCCTGCCACGTAGCTATGTCCTCACTGCTGAGCCTTCGCCTTTCCCGCTGGCACCTTTATTACTGTTTCACCTCCCAAACTCAGTGCACAGCCTGTGGGAAGACGGGGCTGACCCCAGGCACCCCCGCGCCTGCCCTGAGGGCTGAGAGACGGCATAACCATCCTCCCGACCTCGCTGTGCCACGAGGGCAGCGCAGTCAGGAAACAGCTGGTCCTGGGGCCGCCCCGCTCACAGAGAAGGTACCCGGAGCCACCGGTGACTCAGCCGGCCCCTCAGCACTTCCAGCGCCGTTCCCGGGACGAGGCGGGCGGGAGGTGCCGGGAGCAGCTGCGGCCGCCCCGCCCTCCGCGGCTCCCCCGGGGGCGAGCCCTCGGCCCCGCCCCTCCGCTCCCCACCGCCCCGGCGGAGGGGGCGGGCCGGGCGCGCCCCCGCGCAGACGCGGACGCGGCCGGGAGCGCGCAGGTGGCGGGCGGCCGGCCCGGCTGTGCGCGCCGCCGCGGCCGGGCTCCGCCGGGGCAGCGCGTCGCCGGCGGGCGGGGAGCGGGCGGTGGGTCTGGGCTGCTGCTGGTACTGACCGCCGCCGGCTCCTCGCACGTGAAGGGCCGTAGCCGCCCGGGCGCGGAGCCCCCTGTCCCGCAGCGGGGGCTGCCCCTCCGCCTGCCGAGCCCGAGCCGCGCCGCTCCCCCCGCCCGCCGCTCCTGGGAGGCGCCGCGGCGCTGCCCCCGTGAACACTCCCTACGGGGTGGGCGTGGGGAAGGGTGGGTGCTGCGGCGGCCTCCCGTCCCCGGGCGTCCCAGCCCCGCCGGCGGTGGATGCGCCCGGGAGGAGCCGCCGAGCCCGCCCAGCCCTTTCAGCCCCCCGCGGGGGGGACGCGGGGGCCGCCGCGATGACTTGACGCCGGGCCGGGCCGTGCCGTGCCATGGAGGGGATGACACGCTCCGTGGTGGCCGCGGCGCGGTGGCGGCCGGCGCTGCCCGCGTTGCTGCCGCTGCTGCTCGCCGTGCCGGCGCTGCGGGGCTCGCCCGCCGCAGGTAAGGGAACAAAGGGGGCCCGGGGGGCAGGTGTGCGGGGCCGGGGCCGCGCTGGGAGCGGGGCCGTGCGGGGGGCGGCAGCGCCAGTAACAATGCGGCGGTGCCGGCGGGCGGGGGCCGGCCGGGCTGGGCTCAGCGCGGGGGGCTCCGCCAGAAAAGGCGCGCATTGTTCGCAACCGGACGGCGAAGGCTCCGGCACGGGGCCGCGGGCAGCCCCCCGGGCTCGGGGGATGGGACCCGACCCGCGGGAGTGAAGAGGAGAAGCGGTATGGGCAGGGGGGACCCGGCGTTTCGGGCATATGGGGTGACCTGTGCTACAGGCGAGCGCCCCGAGTTGTGGCCGCAGCGCCCGGGGCGTTTGGGGTGACCCGTGTTAGGCGGTGGGAGCACCTGCGGGGTACAGGGCAGCCTGGCTCTCCTTCGCCTTTCAAGTGAGGATGCACCGGAGCCTCTCGAAACGAACAATGCGACTTTCCAAGCACCGCTGTGGCATGACTTGTGTGTGGAGAAAATGGTTTGGGCTCCAGGGGGTGGTGTATTCTGTAGGTATTTCGAAAAAGCCATGAATCAGTGACCCCCTTTTTTTCTCTCTTCTTTTCTCCAGTGGCTCTAGATATCAAAATTAGTCTGTAGTTAAGCAGACAGTTTAATCACAAAAATGTCTCACTTGGTTCTGCTCCCATAGCACTTCTCAGTTCGTCTTTAATTCTTTTTTTTTTTTTCTTTTTCCAAATTTGAAACTACTACCATTTCTTGGAAAGGTACAGTTTTGCTGTCAATATAGGTTTTCTTTTTGTTAGATAGCAGGTATAAAGTAATACATTTTTATCAACATCAGTAAGTTGTTGGTAAGTGGGTAAGAAGTGATAAGAACCTGCATTAACCTGTTTCACGAAGTGGACCAACTAGTGTTGACTCTTACTTGAAGAGAATTGTGGTGATTATTGTTGGGTGCTTAAGAACCCTTGGTGTTACAAAACGTGCTTATCTCTTTAATAATCCTTCATTTCACTTCTGAAAGTAGTTCAGTTCTGGTGGTGACTAGCTGGGTTTTCAGAGAAGTTGCGCTCTCCTCCGGCTCCCCTCGTAGCCAACAAGAGATGTTCTATTACAGCCTACGTGAAAATTGATAATTTCTAGTAAACTTCAGCGGTTCTTTTTCTTAAATAGAACAGGCTTTGCATACAAATAGGAGGCAAAGCAGTAGTTTCGTAAGTTGGAGATTTGCTTGGGGTTTTTTCCCTCTTTAATAGAATGGCTGGATTTCTTCTGTATTTTCATAGTAAGTCAGTGAAGGCTTTTGTTTAATTGTTTCCCTAATACATCATAGCTCTTAATTAAACATGGCTGTGAATTTCTGTAAACATTTCTGTGATTATTGTGCATTCTTGTATAACTTAAAAACAGCAGTAGAAATGTTATGTAACTCAGCCAGTGTTAGGGCTACTGGAAGAGAGCACTCAGAAACAACAGATCTTGCCCAAAGCGACGCTTTCCTGCTTGTTCCTGGGCAGGAGCCTTCAAGCTGTTTTGATTTGAGAACCCTCTAAGTTTTTTCTTCCCACAGGGCATGTGAATCATGTACAGTGAAGTTGAGGATACTAAGAGCAAACTTGCTCTTCCAGAGGATCTTTTTCATAGGCATCTCAGAAATGGTCCACTGAGTGCAGAGATTTAAAGTCTGCAGGTTACAGAGAACAAGGATGTCTTGTTCCTTTTGGTTAAGGTGAAATGCTTTATTAAAAAGTGTGGCAGGAGCCTGATTTCTCTGTCAGAGGCCCCTTACGTTTAGAAAATTCAGACACAGTCTTTAATCTTTTCTTTAGCCTTGAAATGTTTTGATGGTGTAATGGGTGGTGTGAAACAGAAGACCTGTATACTGACCATATTCAGTAGGCTTGGACAGCATTCACTTACCTGATCAACAGATTTCCAACTCTTGTGTATCTCCCTAGGGTGCAGTTCATGTGCTTTTCAGTGCCATTTGGTCTTGGCCAGTCTAGGAACAGCTCTCCTACAGCTCTGAGTTATGCAGAGGAGGCATACAGTAAGAGCGGAATGACCACTTGCTCACAGTTGAAATAGCAAAGTCAACGTCAGCACTTAAGAAAATCTAATAGTTAATCAACTCAGGTTTTGGAATGCTTGATCCAGCTCCCACTGAAGTCACATGTCACTGAATCAGGGTTTCAGCTTCCACAGCTAAGCAGATGCTGAACTCTTAATATGTGGTGGTACTGCCGGAGTGCTAAAGGTAGGTCTGTGTTTGAGCACCTCTGTGAAGCAGGGATTTTGTCCAGGCTCTGTGCATGTCTTGCTGCTCAGCCCAGGCTGTGTTTTTGCTTTTGTTCCATTGCACAATCTGTGCAACTCCCGCACTGACAATCAAGAGGGTTTATCTTGTCTCACTGCACTGTTTTCGTGAGAGGAGGAGAGCTGTATGTTGGACTCTGAAAAGACTGCAGTGAGTCTCCTCAGAGACTCAAGGACCAAAGACAAGTTGTGGAGGTCAGGCAAAGAACCAGATGTAGCTGCCTTATGGGACAGTTGCAGGATATTGTTTATTCAAGTTAATTGCATGAGTCTGCTGCAGACACTTGAGTTGGCATCACGTCTCTTGTGGCCTGTTCAGCTTGTCAAGCTTGCTTCCAGTTCATTTTCACAGAAGACCCATATGGTTGGAGGATTCTCTGTAAGACTGCTTTCTATGCTGTTCTTGCTTTATTTATGTCAGCCTCGTGTCTACAAGCTACACTTGTCTTGCCAGAGGAAATGTGTTTTTTGTTTGCATGTTCTTTCAAGAAGTTAGAAGGCTAAACAAGCTAGTGGACAGTGCAGCTTTTTGTTCAGTTCTATCTGTTTTGTGAGTGACATTTGTTTTCTGTGAAGCAGGGTCTTAGCCTTCTCAGGCAGGGCTGGGACATGAAATACAGCATGCCTTTAGCAAAGTAGGCTTTAACAGCTTTGACCTACCTTGGGTAATAGATTTCAGGAACTGGGCACATTAAAGAGCAGTGGTTCTTGCTGCAGCACAAATCTATTCCAAGAAATCTTGGGAAGCTGATGATTGTGGTAAATGACAGGTTCTGACATCCCAGTTCTTACTTGTCAGTTCAGAATGTGTGTGTGTGTGGGAGTCGCTTGGGAGAGAAATGAAGCAGAATAGACTTCTTAATAATACAGTTTCACTTCAGCTGTGGGAGACATGGCTTTCCTTCATTTGAAAGTAAATCTGTTTGTGGCTGATGTCCTAAACTACCAGCGAGTCTCCAACCTTGCCCATTGTGGCACAGAGTATGAATAACACCAGTTGCGTAAGTTACTGTGGATGATGCCCTTAACTACCAGTGTGTCTCCAGCCTGGCCCATTGTGGCGTACAGCACTATTAGCACTAATTGCATAAGAGTTATTAAATACACTGTGTCCTGAGAACCTATGTATAAGTAAAAAGCTGTAAGGAAATGGTTGTCCTTAACTATGGGATTACAAGACAAAATTTAAGTCGAATGGTAGCATTAAATAAACAGTGCAGACTTAATTTCTATTTTGGCTCATGTGTAAGAATAATATTTTCGTGGAGTCCTTTTCAGCATGGTATGTATGGACAGTTTTTTTCACTCTGGAGTTACATGATATGATGCCTTTTTTAATCCCTTGAAAATTCATATATTTCTATGCCTGTTTTAGTGATTGCTGAACACACGAGCTCAGTAACAAATTTGATAGACACTCCCTATATGTACTGTATTTTCAGCTGTTGATGTTACTGGAGACAGCTGTTTTGGAAGACTAAGGGAAAACTTTTCATAAGAGCAATGCATTAGTGATGAGAGATGGGAGGGGCAGATAAAACTGAGTATCAGTCCTCTTATTCCTGATTTATCGGTATAATTAATTGTATATAAAATGCTCAGAAAAAACACTGAAAAATGGTAAACTGGCCCAATTGTGCTAGCTCTTACTAGAGTTTTAAGATCTTATGTGTCTAAGAAGTATTTCTGCTTTGTGGTAGCATTGAGAACCAACCTAAATATTTCAATTGAAATTTTATAAAGTGTGCATTTTGCTGTGGGCTGAAGCTTTTTTTTCTTTGCAAAATGTCAGTTGAAAGAGTTCAACTACTTCTGATATTGAGGCAAGAGGAAAACAATTGTTTCTGCTTTGAGTTCTGCCAGCTTCTTTTCTGAAAAAGAACCCTTATGCTTTGGAGCATACGGTTAAACTTTGGCTGATTGTGTCTGCTCTGAAGGGGATGTTTTATTCACTGCTGCTTTGAAAGTAATTTTTTTTCAAAACCTTGTAACAGCTGAATTTGGGCAGACGTGGCTGTGGTGGAGATGATACCTTTTTTTGTCTGCTAAAACTTGACTGCATCCTGTTCTCATGGGACCTCACCTACTTATTAGTACTGACCAGGGAGTGCCACCTGGGCAGATGTACTCAGCAGGCTTCCCATAGCCTAAAATGTTATGTAAAAGATTGGACTTGGCTGTGAAAGTCTATCCAAACTGCTCCAGAAGTGGGATTGGACTGAGCTTTAGGACTGAGTACTGGTACCTGCCTGCCTGTGTTTAAGGACATGTCTCTGCTATGTACTGCAGTGCTTTACTTTCTTTAGGGGAACTTGGGCATCTGCCTTCTGGTGTGGTGGTATTTGATTGCATTAGGCCTAAGAGGAAAAACAGAGAGAGAAGGCTTTAGAAGGAGCCAACAGGGGACTTGGGTTTAGTTTGGGTTGAGAGTCTAAGGTGAAGAGAATGGCCTGTGGATCTTTCCAGTCAATGTTCTGCTCATTGATGAGATGTGTTCAGAAACCTGGAAGTTGTAGGAGTAGAGACACAAATTGCAAGAGGGTTTATGAGATAAAAGAAACTGGAACTGGCAGGGCACGAAGACTAGGAGGCAAGACATTAAGTCAGGAGTGGAAAATAGGTCTGTGGATAAGGGAAACTGTAATGCAGGAATTAATCCTAGATGAAGTAAGCAGTGCAGTCTGGTAGTAGGATAAGCACGCTGGGAAACACAGATGGACTCACTTTAAAAAAGGAAAATAAACCTCAAAAAATAGTGTCAAAAGGATGAATCAGAAGTGGGGAAGATAAGGGACTGGGACAAGACTGGTGGAGATATGCTGAAAGCATCAAGCTTGGAATTTAGGAATAGGAAAGTGTGTTGTACCCACTGCTCTGGGACACTTTCTCCAGCATCTGGCACAGAACCCAGGGCTTTAGAGTGTTGGCCCTTTTCTCCTCTCAGCCAGGAGCATGATAATCTGCTGCTAGTCCTTGAACATATCACGAATGTGTATGCTTCATCTTTGTGACAGAAGGGTTTTTCCAAGTTTGTTTTAAAAACTGGTAAAATTCCTCCACAGAAGTTGTGGTGGCATATGAAGACTGCAAAGGCAAAAATCAGCAAGTTGGAAATACTGATGTTAAAATAATCTGTTACCCTGTACAATTTGAACTTCTGTGCCTGTAAGTTACAGTAGAACATGCTCACGAGGTCACAAAGCCTATATCCATACAGGTAATGTTTATAGCTACACAGGCACCTGCACATAACTTCACATACAAATACCTGCACACAGACTAGATCATCATTGCATTCAGTGTACAGAACTGATCGTGATCTGGGGAGAAATGGGTGTTGGATAACAAATGAAAAAGTTATCCACGGGACTCTTACTCCTTTTTTTGTAGCAGATGTTTGAAGGTGTGACGTGAATGAAGTGAGGGACAGGAAAGTTTGCATAAGGGTTTCACTGTTAATGTAATTAAATGTTGTCCTAGACGATTGAATTGTGTTGCTGTTGCACATTTTCAGTGATGCTCAAGTTGCTTAAACCAAGCATCCCATAGGTGGTCACTAGCTGTGTGTGTTCCTCATTTACTGGATGTGAGACCTCTGGGATCTGTGTTGCAGAAATGCTGAGTGCTTGCAGCTGCCAAAGAAGTCAAGAGGAGCAGTTCTTGAATAGATGTTGTGTCTAATTCTAAATACTAATTAATGTTTTAGAGTAGGCTCTTGGCATTTGACGTTTCTTCTTTTCACCGTTTGTAAAATGTGATTTTTTCAAATGCAGTTCCTTGTTGGCTTTTCAAAATACTATGAAATGTACAGATGCAGTAACAGCGAAAAGGAAAGTTCATCAAAAGCCAGACTTTTGTCTTTAGAACAGTAAAGATCCAGTGGGTGATAAACCAGTCTGCAGAACTTGAATCCACAGAAAATAAGTGTAAAAAATAACCTATTTGTAAGCAAATGGAAAGTGTAACAGTATGCATTTACCATATTAAGACTTTTTTAGTGAGCTAACTAGACTTGTAGATGGGAAGATGTACTGTGCTGTATCAAACTGTACTAGGATTTTATTGATTTTTTTTTTTAAATAAAATAGTCTTAAAAAGAGCTCATGATTATTGATGTTTGCTCACTTTCAGTTTTAGCAGATTCAGCCTACATCCCCAGCCTGTCTGTTCTTCATACATAAACTGCTTTCTAATCCTTTCAGTTCTCTTCCATTCTCCCCTCTGATTTAGAGAGATTTCTCTTCTATGAATTAATATCCTGTGTAGAATTTTGAATTGGCTTCAGCCATCTGGTCAAGACAGTACATCAGGTCTTGTGGTGTGAGATACGTAAGAGGCTAAAATTCACCAGCAAGTAAGGGGAAGAGGAGGGAGGAATAGTGGCAACAGTAAATGAAGGGTCTGAAATCCATGCTTTTCGGTAAGGAACATGCATAATAGTATCATACTAAAGGGATTGAAAGCCTGCATGGCTGTAGGATGGGGACTAGGCAATGAAACAGCGTTGTATTAAGAGACCTGTTGTTTATCATCGGTTGCAGACAGAACATGATTCAACAGAATCACAGCGGTGCTGGCCCTTGTGAACACATGAGTTTTAATCTGACGTATCCTGTGTGATAACTTGTTAGTTCTCTTTTGTGACAGAAGAGCTCCAGCTGGAATGCTCTGTCTAGACGGGGCTTTGTCCTTCAAGGAAGAGACGGGCCACTAGAGTCTGTTCAGATCACAGAGTCATTGGAACTGCCTAATCTAGAAAAAAATCCAGGTGGACAGGACTTCATTCAAAAATATAAAACATAAATATAAAGAGAAGTGTAATGAACAGTTGTTTGTGTTGAGGAAGGAAAGAAGACTTAAATTGCAGTGAACAAGGCAGGTTTCTAACTGCTGATCTTTTTAACAGTGGGATAATGAAACCCAGAAATGCATGGATTGGGGCAGTAAGGTAATGTGTCACTGAAACTGGAAAATGAGCTTATAGAATGATCTAACAGAAGTGGATTGCAACAGTCATTTGTAAAAGGATGAAGTAGAGGACCTCCTGAAATATTTTGCAGTTCTGTTTTTGTGAGATACTACATATAACATATAAATAATGTAGTTTTATGTACAGACTGCAACATTAGGTTTTTTTGTTTCTGAGAACTTTGGTGTGCTGATCAAGTGAAGAAACAATCTGTGATTTATGTTGATTTTTAGGCTTAACAGTTTTGTACGGTTTCAAAGAACATTTTGTAATCTTTGCTGTAGTGACTTTATCACACTAATTTTGTAAGTTATTTCTCCATGCAAGTTCAGGTTGTGAAGCATTTCATAATACTCCATAGGTTATCACTGAGAGGACAGGTACAGCTAAGTGGTGTGGATGTGAGTCTGTGTGTCTTTATTCATCGACTGAATTATTACTAGCCATTTGTATATCTCACAGGTGGGATGGAAAGAGAGGCAGTATTGTGCTCAAAACACTTCATTGCTATTTATGTGAAAAGTGTAGTTGAGCAAGCTGGGAACTTCACCGTCGCAGAGAATGTAGGGTTTGCCCTGGTCCTTAGTGAAGGGAGCAATGGTGGAAGCAAGAGGTCCTAAGTGATGCAAGATTATTGGGAGACTGGGCAAAATAAGCAGCATTAGATGAAATCTTGGCTGCCTGTGTTGGGTGTGCTGCCGGCCCAGGGTCTGTGTCAAAGGGAGAATGCAAAACTTTGGTTCTTAGGTAGCTGGGAGACAATGGGTGTTTCGGCTGGTTATTGGGAAGTGACAGAGCTTCCTGACTGGAGCAGCTCGGGTGTCCTGGGCAGAGCTGTGTGCTCGCTGGCCTCTGCTCAGGTTGTGTGCACTTCTCAGCTCTGCAGTGAGTGTGTCCTGACAAAGGTTTACTGGACAGTTAAGGCAGTGTGGAGCTGTCTTTGTGCCCTTTTTCTGAAATTGGTTGGCATGGCAGAGTGAAAGAGAGGGAGAGGATAGGAGTTTTGATCAGGAGAATGCTGAAATAAGGAATGGCAAAGATAACTGTAGGGGCTGAGGCTGCTGTAGGAGTGGCTGAAATTGAGAATATGGATTAGGGTATTGATAGTGGAAGGCTGAGGTGGGAAGTGTTGTGGTAAGAGGAGGGCTGCTTGATACTGCTAAATTGGAGGGTTTTTGTGGCTTCTCTAAATATTTGACTTGAGCATCTTCACTTTAGAGCTTGACTTAGAACTATGCAGAAGGGCATTTTCTAAATGAGTAGCTGGTCTCAGTTTCAGTAAAATACAGGTGCGTGGTAAGATGTATTTGAGAACTCTAAATGCAGCTGAATATAAATGGTCACCTAGACACTGGTAGACAATACAGGTAAAGTTGCTTTTTCTTAAGTAGTATTGATACAATTTACATATTTTGTTTCCAGCCTATTTTTTTCTTAATCCACACTCTGTTGGTCTGAATTACTTAGTGTTTTCATACTGAATAAGAAAATTAAACTAATGTCTTAAAAACGAAGGATTTCCTTTTGTTTGCATCACAGCCAACAATGTATTAAACTAGTTTGTGGACAGTCTCTAAGTAAAGATGCTGCAGGGTGGTGCAGGGAAGTTTATTCTTCTAGTTGGGTGTGAACTTGATTAGATGTTGAGCCTGTCTCACCTTCTCCCGTGGTCTGCAGTTCTATTGCAAGTAAATTCCACCACATGTATGCAGATTGCAGTGAGTAATGCTCAACCACAAAGCCACAGTGATATAGTTCTGCATTATTTGGAGACAAAGCTCCAAGCATTTATGTAGCAGACTCCTCTGGGCTAGTATCAGGTTACTTTTTGAATGGGAGACAGACGGTTGTTTATCAGCTACACTGGATTCTGGTTAGGTAACTTCTCCAGTGAATGTCTGTATTTAAAACTGAAGCTGCTGCTGAATTGGGAATAACTTGGGTGATGTATTGGAATAGAAATTGCATGTCACAGAACAAAATCGTGATCAAGAACAGAAGTTTGGTTTGAAGATGTTTTCCATTAGAATCTGTCATTGACCTTACTTCCTGTCCTTATGCAGAAAGATGAAACAGATTTGGGCTTCCAGCCACTGACATTCAATTTTTAGAAGATGTAATTTGTTCCACTCTGAAAGAACAAAAAAAAAAAAGAAAAGAAAAAAAAAAAAAGAAAAAGAAAAAAAGAGACTTTCCTTTGTCTTTCCAGAGTGCATGTGCTTTTTATAGTAATTTGTTTAAAAAAAATGACATAACTGCTTATCAGGATGGTAATCAAATTTTTTCGAATATTTTATGCAGTGTTAGTAAAAGCAAGGAAGTTTCAAGAAAATAAATTGTATTAGTATGTTTACTTTGTTTGCTTTTGTGAGTAGTTGCTTTGCTGCTTCTACTGCAGCCATGTTCTTAAAATGGTAAAATTTGTCAGCAGGATTAGGAAAGCTGAGGAATGTGAAATGAATGTAAATCCATTTTCTTTCTTTCCAAATTGACTGGATTCCAAGCAGACGGTGTCACTTGAAAGTATAATCTCCTTACAATCCTGGGAATATTAGAAACAAAACTGAATATAGTCACTTTACTGACGTATTCTTAACGATGATTTAGTATTTACTGGTGCTGTTTATTGTGTGTAATCACAGAAGTCAGGTGGATGTGGTTCTAGAAACCTTAAAGAGGTTCTTTCAGATTTTTTCTAAAATAACACTCCAATTAGGGTGTTATGTATTTTTGAATGAGCCAAAACCATCACTGAGACGTGCTATTGAAGTGTGAAGTTTCATTGACAGTGTATAATGGTTGTATTTTATATTTTAAAATAAAACACATCCCCTGAAGAATAGAGTGCCTTGTGTTGTGTCATATATTCAGTATGAATATCTGTCATTTAGGTAAGATACTTCAGAAATCTTCTGCAGTACTTTCCTTCATTCCTAAATAGTGTCAACTTTGGAGGTCACATCTAAAACTTGTTCTTGTAGATAAAATGTTAAATAGCTTTCTAGATATTTTCAAAAGCAGAAATGTGTTTTACATCTTCCAAATGGAGGTGTGAGAGTTAATATGCTTTATGAAGACAAGCATTGTCAGTTGATTGAATCCTTCTAGCTCCTGCTTCCATTTCTCTTAATCAGAAATTACATTTCTAATGAATTAATGGACTTGGGTTTTTTGAAAACGTATTTTGAGATTTCATGCTTTCAGTTTTGAGAGAGTTTGAAAAAAAAAAAAAAACCGAGGAGATTACCAGTAGAATGAAAGTAATGAATTAAAGTAACAGCTATTTGGTTTCCTCTGTGTGTTTAAGGTCAGTTCTGATGGATAGAGTTTTTTGGAGGAGGACAGGTGAAAAGCACAGGTGCATGTTAAATATAGTTTGTCATAGACAGTGAAAACAACAACCCAAAACAGCAGGTGTTTGTGGAACACTCATATATATATATATATATATATATATATATATATATACACACTCAGACATGTTTTACTGGTCTGTCCTCATAATGCAGCGACATGCGTGTGTTTTGGTTTGTTGTTTGTTTTGGGTTGTCCCTCTCCCTTGGGAGATAAGGGAAAATATTAAATTAGATGGTTTATTTTCATGATTGAACAATGCATAAAGGCTGGAGATTATCTGTGCTAGTTTGGCTGTATAAACTCTCCCCAAGTTTAATTGGGACTGCTGCCTCAAGTTTCTGTTGTGCCCACCTGAGGAGCTGCATCATCCATTAATCTGATTCCAGTTTACTCTGGTAATTCTACGGTACCTTCCTTAAATGTTTATTTTACTGCAATGTGAAGGAGAGTGAACATAGTCTGTCAGCATGAAAGAATAGGGAGCAATTTGAAGTTTCTAAGGTGGGGAACCCAAATGACTAAAGCTCTCATGGGACTGGTTATCTCTAAAACCTGCAGTGATTTTACTGTGCTAACTTCTGTATGGTTCATCTTGCCTGGAAACTTCATCAGGTCATAAGCTTCAGGATACTTTATGAATTGTTGCTACACTGTAATAAAAATAACATTATTGTATCCTTTGTAACTTTGGGGACTGGATTCCCTGATATCTCAAATGTGGTGAAGGTAAAACTGTTAAGTCGAAGCAGGAATTTCATCCTGTCTCTTCCAGTCTAAATAATGTAGACCCTTTAAGTTGGAGTTATGTTATTTCAAGCTAGGTGGGAAATATTGAAGTAGAAGTTTTGTTTGAAATCTCAGTATTTTAAAAGAACATTTTTTTTTTTTTTCTGATTTGCTTTCTTGAAAGAATATCAAAGCCAGTGTGGCATGTTATTAACAATAAATGTTGTTCATGTCTCAAATTCTTGTTCATAGTCTTTAGGGGGAACAGGTATGTTTTTTTCTCAATGTGTGGGATAGTTTTTGTATTGAGCAGTTGAAAAGGACATGCTAAGTGTAATTTTGTTTTTAATTAAACGCTTGTGTTCATGCAGAAATTGTTCAGTGACTGTGTAATTGAATTAGAGTAGCATGACTTGGGATGATGTAGTCTCTGATAGTCATATCAATAGTCTGTTTGCCATCCAAAAAATCTTGCAGGCTTCCTCATAGTGTTCTCTGTTGGTGTTTTCTCATTGTGTTTTCTCTGTGGAAAATCGCACATTTCTAAATAAAAATCATGCTTTGATAAGTGGGCTGTTCATGAAGCAATCAGTTTCTATTTTAAACAAGTAAACCCTCCAGATTTCCCCCATTTTTACACATTGCAGCAGGTGTTATGTATATTTAATCAGAAGACATAACAATAATAGAGTCAAAACTAGTCTTTTTGAGCTCAGCCTTGTTTCATATCAATGTTTAATGTTGTTTGTCTGGAATGTTGAATTGTCATAATATGTACCTATTCAAGCAGAAACACAGGACCAAGAGATTTTGCTTCACAAATGTGGTAACATGATTTCTTTTAACCAATGTAGTAAACTTCAATTCCTTTTCTTCTTTTTTCCCCCCCCTTTTTGGAAGAAAATCCTCATGTGGGAATTTTTTTTTTTTTTTGAGCAAATGTATCGACATTACCTTCTGTACTTTCTTCAGTGCTTCTCTTATTTTTCCACATACTTTCTACCCTATTTGCTATGTTTCTGTCTTGGAATGAGAGTTGCAAGGAGTTCCATCTTACCTCCTACTGAAAATCGGAAAAAAAATTACCTGATTCCAGTGTGTGTTGGTTTTGCACTCAGTACTTCTTCCAAGCTCTTAAAGAGTACAGTAGAACTTGTTAGGCATGGGTGGGGTTTTTTCTTGTTGGGGAAGGGAAGACTTGGAAAAAAGGGGAGGAGGAAGAAAGCAGGAGTGCAGTCTCTTACCAGACGTGAATGATTTTCCCTCTTATGAAGCTGTGACTATGTTATTCCATGGAGGCGAATATTCAATTTAAGATGTTTCTGTTAGTTCTGTCTTAACTTGTCACATCAGTTTTTTGGATGGTTGTTGTATAGGCTGTATTATTTTAAAAAGTACTTTATTGGATATTTTTACTGTTTTGGTATTATTTTCCCCTTTAAAGGGGATAATTCTTGAAACCCTGACTTAGAGCACAGTCATGCAAACAATTGTATTGGCACCTCTGGAGCACAGCAGTGAGTATCAGGGGACATAAAGGAGCGGCAAGAACCTTTCAAAACACAGCTGCCACTGACAGAATGGCACCACAGCTCTGATTTACTCTGAAATTAATTTGTTAAGGAGCAACTGGATTAGAACTTGCTTGATCTTAAATAGCCTCTACGATTGAGAAACCTTTGTTTTAACAGCAACTCCTTTCTCATTTGAACTCCATTTCTTACTAGTAATTTTCATGATTTTTTGCTCTTTCTGGAAGTTTTATCCACTGAAAGTGGAACTTTGTATTTTTAAGTAATTCAACTTGGAGTACACAGTAAAATATTTTTCTTTAAGGAAACATTTATATGAATGACTGGATTAAAATGACTGGATTAAAATGTCTCCTTGGTCCTCAGTCATACTATACTTTGAATAGGAAGTTTAAGCTCTATAATTTGTCTAGATAAAGAATTTTCACATTTCTAACTGTCAGGTCTAGAGAACCAGTGTTCTTGCTAATGGATTTTAGTAGATCTTTTTTTACAGTTGATACCTTCTGTTTCAGGACTGGCTTCAACACTTGCTCTAGCATCAGAATTATTTACTGTTCAGTCCCCATGTGAACAGTTCCTCTCTTCACACTGTTTCTGCATACGCTCTCCCTGTGCAGCCTCATGGGCCCAGAGCTTTGCCAACATGCTCGGCTCTCCTCCATCTGCTTCCCTGAGCAGCAGCTCCTGCTCTGTGGTCCTGAAGGACTGGCTGAGGTACTGGCTGAACCAGCATCACTGTTGCATTTTTGGCTCTCTTCTATTTCTGTGCGCTCATTTATCAAATGGAAAACCACTTTGTAGTTACACCTGTATTCCTGTGTGCAAATCAGGCCCAGATTATAAATTTGTTCCGGTCTGACGAGCCACGCTTGTCTGCAGGGCAGCAGACGCATGCCTGGGTGTTCTGAGGTGAATGCCCAAATACATCTGTAGAGGTTTGATTCAGCAAGCTAGGCTGTCCAGGACCATGTGAAAAGCAAGAAGGTGTTGGGAGTGCACATTTGGGTGACCCAAGTGTAAATGTCTAGCTCCTGACTGAAATCAGGTTATAGAGTACCTATGATATATCACACTGTCTACCTACTGCTGCTTTAGATGTTTTCTGCATCATCCAAGAGAGAGCAAGATTCCAATTAGTGAGCTTCAGCATTAAGTAGGTAGTGGAAATGTTTATTTTCTTGTCTGATTCAATATTAGCATGTGAGAGACAGGATTTGAAAACACTGTCGGTACTGGAGACAAAATATTTTGTAGTGAACACACTCATCAATTCCGGCAGACTTTTGCAGAGTTTTATGAGCACTAACTTGCTGGCTGCTGCTGCTTTCATGTGAGCAGAAGAGTTGGATTAATGGTGTGGGGCCAGTGGTGCTGCCTTCCAGAGCAGGAGGGGCAGCAGGAATGTTTTGCATGGTGGCAAATTGGTTCTCAGCCCATTCTGAGGGAAACTAATGCATTTTACAGTAGAAAATGCAGGAGTCTTCCTGAAGGTTGTGATGTTGTGGAGGGCTGGAAGCAGAAAAGAGTACTGAAATACTGTGGAGAAACAGATAAGCCAGCATGTTGATTATTGCAATGTAAATGACTTTTATTTTTGTCTTTGTGGTCTTTTTAAAGCCAAATGATACTGAACTCAGTATTTTGTTTAATTTGCGTGTTGGCTTAATGATGGAACAGTGTCTTGGGGAGGGGAAACCTCATCAGAGAGAAACTAACAAAAGTGACTTATTGAGACAGTGCATATTGTAGGTCACTTTAGACAAACTCTTGTATTGAACTGGAAGTGTCACCTTTGGGGTTTCTTTAATTATGATTTAAGTATCACATGCATGTAAAGCACTAAAAATCGTAAACCATCTCTGGGACTGAATTTCAAAACATCATTGTTGCAGTTCTAAGTGGTACTTAAAATGGAAGAGGACTTTTTTGCCAGAATAAGCTCTTATTGAAAAACAGACCTCCTGATATGTCCCTCCATAATGGTGTAAAAGCTTTAGACCTTTTGTTGTTTTGCATGGTTAGCTTTGATAATAAAATTTTGCACTGCCACTAAGAAAATTGTCCAGAGGTTTGTATTTCAACATAGAATCGTAGTCATATTTCACTTCTTTCACACTCATAATTTTCATGGGTTCTTTTCAGTAACTGTTTGAAGATGAGTAATAGGTGTTTTTCTGTCCATCTTATCTGGCAGCATAGTGGTCTTTGAGATACTCAGGGAAATGTGGAGATCTCTCATGATGCTGACTGTAGCAGACTTAGGGTCTAATTAGAGCTGGTTTATGTAAACCAGTTTGGGAACTGACAGGTTCTCAGTTACTTAATCCCTTGCAGAGAAAAAAAGAAGAAAAAACAAGCCGGGAGGCTCAAGAGCACCATAGAAATCTGAATGTGCTGACATTTTAAAGGAAACTGCAAGGGCTGGAAATGCCAGGTTTCATTAGATTTTTTGCGTTTTAGATGGATGTTTGAGGTGGACTTTACTTGAACCTTTTCTACAGTAAAGGAAACACCAAAATGAGTCTTTGCTGTAAAGCGGTACTGCATTGAGTGTTTTTTTTAATGCCCTGCGTGTTCCCATTTCTGTGTTACAGGAATAGTGATATGCATCTGAGGAAGGTGTGAGGACTTGAATGCAGGTTTACTAGTCTTCTGTAAGGAAACTGTGGTGCGGGCTTGATGTGGTGAAGGACTTTTCATCAGTCACTGAGTTCTGTGGAGCTGGCATCAAAGTAAGGGTGCTCTGAGATGTCCCAGGTGTTCGGTAGAAAAACAGTATCAACAGCTTGTTTTTTAATATATAGGTTTTTCTTTTTCCTAGACCAAGCCTGAGTCAGATATACAGGTGCCTGTTTTTCAGATAAGGAAAATTCATTATGTCAGCACCATCACCTTATGGTACCCACAATACAGATGTTGGCATACTACTGGTATTCGATAACCAGGGGCTACTTTTTAGAGGCTTAATGTTTTGAGGGTATGGTTTCAGCTTGGTTAAGTGCAAAAGTTTATTTCACTTCATGTATACATCATTTTATGATATTAACACTCCAAGCAATATAATTTACCTGAGAAATGCTTAAAATTAAATAATCTTCACTATTTTATCCAACTTAGAGCCTTTGGAAACTGCATTCTGTGCAAAGGTCTAGTGTCTTCCAGGGAATTTGATCTTACTCTTTATGGTTATATCTGTTGTATGTTGGGTCTTAGAAATGAAATGCTTCTTGATGAAAGGGAGAAGGGAACGTTGCTGAAATACTCTGGTTTTGTAAACCTGGAAGTGAACTGGGTAAGGGGGAGGAAGGGCAGAGGAAATTAAAACATCTTGCTGATTGGCTTAACATACTAGAAAGTAACTGGACCGTGCTTGAATCTTAGCATTACAGTAGGATAAAAAATGATAAGTATATTTAGTCATGATTTAGTCTCTTTTAGATCCCTAATAACGAAGGAAGGCTTTTCTTTTTCCTTTTTCTTTTTTTTTTTTTATTCCCCTTGCTTAAATCCCTTTTTAAGTGATTTTGTTCCCCAGTAACCCAAGTTGATAGAACAAAATGGTGGTGAGAAGGAAGAAGGAATCCTGTGCAGGTGTCTGTTAGCATGTTGGCATTACCCAATGTCATATTTGCTGTGAGGAACAAGTGTTACTGTGCTTAATGAAAGATACTGCAAACACTTAATTTACTAAAGCTATTGATAGTGAAAAACATTGAGTACTTTTTCCCATTCTTTCTTCAGCTGTGGGGAGGGGAGCAGTCAGATATTAGGTTATAACAGCATCTACACTTCTATTAAAGTGGTTTTAGACCAGCTTTATGAATGAACAGTTTAATATTCAGAGTATAACCTCTTCTTTTATGACTATGGAAAGACCTACTATTGCAGCTCCAGTGGTTTCTGTTAGATTAATCCCTGGGTAGCATTTTATGGGCAGTGTTCTGTGCAGTCATTTGTCATTTATACAGCATTACTGCAGTTCTGTCATGAACTATTATAAACTATCACACACTATATCAGACCAGTGCATGGTAAATGTAGGACACTGCTTGGCAAACGTGGGAGTGATGCCTGTTTCAGGTGTATTAAGTGTGTCAGAGATGTTGCTTTGTCTGGCAGTGTGAAAAGGACATGAAGTGACTTGCTGGATTGCAGGGATGTTGTTGGATATTGGGAGTAATGTGTCCACTGGGAGCTGAGTCCTTGAAAGTGTACTCCACAAAGGCACCTGTTGCAATTAGATATTAGCTTTAGATTAAAAAGCTAATTAAACCCATTTATTTAAGGATACCATGGAGCAGACACTAACACAGTGTACTGAGCTTTATTCACTAATATTTTGAATAAATATTTGTAGGAAGTTTCATTTTGGTGGCTTTTTTTTTNTTTTTTTTTTTTTTTGTACCAATAGCAGAGGAAGGCTAAGCTGATTTGTCTAGGGATAAACAGTCAACATCTCTGAAAAAAAATGAAACCAAACTTCTGAAAAACAGTGATTTGGGGCTGGAGGGGATTGTGTGTGGAGGAAGAAGAGTTTGGTAGGCTGTTGAAGAGGAACTCACTGTACATCGATGTGGTTGGAAATAACTTTCCAGCTCCCGTTCATATGTTTAATGTTCTTCTCACCTGTCTAGGTGGTCAGCTGTTCAGGAAGGATATTGATTGACTAGGAATGGCTTAGAGAATATCCCTCTGAGGAAAGGATGTTTCCAGGTGAAAATGTCAAAAAGAGCAGCCCAGTTAACTTGCTGTAAATGAGCAGGAGGGATGACTAGATTTCTGTGTTGTGGACAACATTAAATGTGTAGTGGAAGGGCCCTTGAAGCAGGAAAGATTTTCAGTGAGGGGAAATTGGAGCTTAAGAACATGAGAGCAGGAGTTACATGCAGTATTTGTAACAATGAGGAAAAATTAATTGCAGAGCAACTTGGAACCTTTAAAAAGCAGGAGTTAATTTGGGCAAGATTTATGAACAACATTAGGCCAGAGAAGGGGCTGGGAGACCACGTTGTCGCTTTCTGTCCTTATAAACCTTTGGCTATGGGATGTGGAAGAATGACATTATGTAGTCTAATCATGTAGCATGGAATCTAATTCTCCTTTCCCTTGCCTTCAGTCAACTTTTGTTGGAATAAATGAGAAAAACCTACTCTGAGCATGTTGGTTGTGCTTGCCTGCCTTGCCTGAGATTTAGAGGAGATTGATACACAATTTTTAGTGGTTTAAAAACATCCACTTCCGTACCAAAAAATATCAGGATGGTAAGGAGTTGCAGTAAACGTATAGAATATGATGTTGAAATCATAATGTGCAATTTGGTAAATAAAACTTTGGCTTTTATATCAGTTTTATGGTGTCATTGTGGAACATGCAATGTTCTGGAGAGTGACAAGGTACATACCGCACGTGATGCTGGTGGTGCTGTGGCGATCTCAGCAGTGGGGAGCTGGAGATGAGTTGAGCTTAGTCACTGCCACCCAGACTGACACTGCTCCTCCCTTTTTTCTAGCAAGTGCCAGAGAGGAGTAGAGGTGTTACACAGCCTGCTGTATACCCGTACTAGGAAGGATTCTGTGGGTGTAGAAGCAGATGGTTGTGTTTGGATGATACTCTGAATTTCCATGGAGAGGCAAGAAGAAGGAAGGAAAGGAAAAGAAGTCTCAGAGTCAACTTTTCCAGCAAACAAGAAGTTCCCCAGAGATGTGTGCTACCACAAGTGAGAGGCAACTCTAGAAATAAAACTGGAAAGGGTCCAGATTACACCACCTTCTTCCCTTCCCTATTGACTCCATTATAGCAAAGGTTTAATTTCCTTGCAATATTTGGTACTACTAAAAACAAAAAGAAAAAGGGTTTTTTTGGCATGGGCATAAAGGTTTAAATGTTACTGGCCAGTATTACTTGTAGTAGAGCTCCCCTCAAGCGTGTTTTGCAGGCTGGCAACTGTTGGTGTGCACAGAGGGGCAAAGCTGGAGTGAGTTCAGCTGAAACTTCTGTAGCAATGGAAACTTTTGAATAAATAATTCAATGCAGCACTATGGAAGCTGATATCTGTGGTGACAAATATCATTCGTTTTAACAGTTCTCTCTCGCTTCATTGCTATGTTAGCCATTTAACCTGGAGTATTTGTCATTTTAAACTGTGATGGGAAAAGGGAACAAAGGGGCACAGCAACATCTCAGTAGTTTTGTTTGTGGTTTTCAGCTGTGACCTTTAAGATCTCTGCTAGCAGAGGGGATTGTCTGTTGTTCTGAGGAGAGGTCCTATTGATCTTGTCCTTGGTCTGGTGAGGATGGCATCATCTGATCTGGACCCCTGGGGCCAAGCCCATTTTCTGTTTGCTACCTGAACTAGTTTGTGTTTGTTCAGCTTAGTTGTTTGCTGCTGAATTTCTACCATGTTCAGAAATCCTTACTGTTTATTTATCTACAAGGTATATGCAGCAGAGCTGTTTTTCTTTTTTAACTTGTAGGCTCCTCCTAGCTAGGAAATGTTGATGGTGATAGATTTTCCCTTCTGAGTTTCCTTTTGTACGTATTTTAGAAGTATTATATGGTTTCCCCAGGAAACTGGGAAGTAATGGTTGAAAAATCTTGCTGTAATTACCTTTGAGGGTTCCTGAATCCAGGTTTGCACCAGATTTCAAGCTTAGGGCAGTGAGTGACCAAGAAAAGCAGTGGATGGAAAAAGGACCAGCTGAATGGAAATGAGGCAACTTTCATTGCTTTTTCTTAGAGAAATGAATGTAGTTTAAGAAGGATTTTTTACTGATGGTGTCCTTTATTTTATTCACAGTTGACATAAAATATGAAAACTGTGCAACAATCTGAAAAGTGGGAGGGGAAAGATGTCTGAAGGTGTGATTGAACAGGATTGTGTTCTGAGAAGTCAGAGCAGAGAAAGAGACTTGAAAAGGTGTGGCAGATAAAGGTGCAACTAGAACAAAAAGAATAATGAAAGAAAAGAGAATTAAAATAGGATCTTCAAAAGCAGGTAATCTAGGAATCTAGAAACTCCCTTGAAACTGAGGTCTGCAGTGAGGTCTGCAGTTCAGTAGGTAGTGGTGCATTTCAATAAAATTATTCAATTCAAATATTCCACCATTCAAATATGTTAATGTGCAGGAGTTGTCTGACAGAAAAGTTGCCATTTAGAACAAGTTTTGATGAGAAAAACTTGTCAATGTGGAAGAAACTAAGGTAAGTCTGTGTCCCTTATGTTTCGCTTGAAATGACAAAGAACTTAATCGTCAGTTAAAACCTGACAAACCTTTAAAGGTATGGAATGTGTTTGTGACTTGGTGAAACCTTAATTCCTGTTAAAGTGAGGGCTGTAACTTATGTTGCAGTATGTTGCATACAGAGCAGCGTATTTTAAAGTAATGTAAATTCATGGGATATGTATCAGACTGTGTCAAGATACATAGTGTTAAATTGAATGATGGTGCTGCCATGGAAATTGTGGGACAAGTTCTCAAGCAAGTGTTTAGATAAAATACTTGAGCAAAAGTTCTCAAATCTTGCACTGGCTATGTGAGGAGAAAGGTAACTTCCACTGATCAACTGCAAACTTCTTAAAGGAGGATGGTGATTCCACTTAGTTGTGGGGTTTATATTCCTGTAAAGGTTCAGATTAATTTCAGGAAGCAGTTCTAGGAAGAGATAACGTTTTACTAGTCAAAGTTTACTTACTAAAGCATGTTGGGAGTGTTTTAGTGGATAGTTTAAAAACCACTACGTCTTTTGATAACATACCTAGCAGCTTCCATGCCTGAGGCTATGTCTTTAATGTGCTTTATCCACATTGCAAATACTGAAATTTGTTTCTGCTTTAGTCCTCTGCCGTTTTTGCAGCAAAGGTCAAATTAATTCTGGTTTCTCAGAGCTAAGGAAACAGCAAGCTGTACTGTTCATTTCTCTGATGATTGATTTTGTGTGACTGAATGCAGAATGAATACAGTATTTTTTAGTGTTGTTGTTTTCTGTTTTGTTTTGTTGTTTTGTTTTTTTTTTTTTTTGGTTAAACTTTTTATGTTCTTTGGACTCTTAACATCTCATGGCAGTGATTTTCACAATTTCATCACATTTGGGGGGAAAACATTTCTTTTGTTGCTATTAAACTTATGCTAGTTGATACCTTTATTGAATTTTCTAAGAATTTACTCTGAAATGTCATAATTTTTATCTTTACTTCATCTCGTCTTTCCTGCTTGTGCCTCTATAATCCTCATTCTCATAGTCTCCCTTCTGTTGTCTCTCCTTCAATCTGAAAAATCTTATAATGGAGCCAGTGTAGGCTACACCTTATCCTTAATCTTCTCTGTGACACCTCTGTTTCTCTATTCCTTTTCAGCAGTGATAATTATAACTGTGCAGCACTTGAGATGAAATCATAATGTTTGCATATAGTGTGGCATAATAACACGTTTCTGTTCTTGTTCTATTCCTTTCCTAGTGGGCTTTAGTATTCTACTCGTGTCTTTGATGAGTGCTGAACTGACGTTTTAAAGTCACGGTGGATGGTACTTCACAGTCTCTTTTCCCAAGTTGGTAGTAGCTCACTTAGAGCTTATCTTGCTTCTGTAGGTGTGTTTTTTTTCTTCTCCTTTCTATACTTCACATTCACCAATCTTGAATTTAACCGAACTTGATGTAAGTCTGTGGTGTTGGAAGAGCTTTCCATTGCTTTTTAGCGTCAGTTTTCAGTTGGGGCTTTTCTGAAACGCTGTTGGCAGATGTTGTAAACTCACCTTTCTGCTCCTGATTGCATTTTGAGGATAATGAAGCATTGTAGCTGCAACACTGCTGGAAATATTTTTTGTATTCTGAAACTTTTAATTGATTCCTGCTGATGTCTTGAACTTAGTCCATAGTAGTTAAATTTAAGAGTGTTGCTTAGGAGCCTTGTTAAAGGCTCTGAAAATCCAGTTAAAATTGTTTCAGGTGAATTAATCTTGTGTAGACACTGCTTTTCACAGTACTGTCACTGACATGTAAGAGGCAGTTTGCTTCTACTAAAATTATTTGGGAACCTCTGAGATTACAACTATTAACTCTTTCACAGATCCCTGTCCTTAGTCCATCTGTGCAAAGCAATTAAGTAGCAGATCCAAGATAGGAATGCTGATGGATCATGGGGAACATAAGGAACTCTTTTCTCTTGAAACTAACAACCTGAATGAGAGTAGTTGTTAAGTGGCTTTATTCCAAAAGTAGGGTTTTTTTTGGAGGTATTCTCAGAATAAGCTTGGGAAGGAGGCTTTTGTCTGCTACCAGCAAAACCCAACTCCAAGAAAAGGCTGTATATTATTGTTGTTGTACACCTAGCACAGGGGTGTGAGAGTAAAAGCAATGCATCTCATGAGACTTACTTTTGAAGCGTTTGCTGCTATCATTAGAGAAAAAAAAAGTCTTTCTATTTTGGTTTTCTTGGGAATTTGCAACCATTTGCAAACGTTTTACTTCCTTGTTTGTGCCACACCTGTTTGCATTCAGTTTGCAAGCAGTTTGGAATTACTTTTACCACTAGGAAAGAATGAAAATGATCTGTGTGAATAAAAATGTTTTAGTTTCACTTTCTGCATGAATGTGTATGCACAACCATGAAACAAAAGATGTGAAGAATCAGTATGTTTAATATACCAGTTCTCAGGAGGCTGAGTGGAATAAAGTTAAAATCATTTAGAAGTGAATGGTTGAACCTCAGGATACGGTGTGTATCTGCGCTCAATATATCCTGTAATTGATTTTCTTGTGTTTGTCTGATATAAATGCTTTATCAATGAACTTAAGAATGATATGGTATTATGCAACATGACCCATGAATTTAAGATTCCAGAAAAAAAAAAACCCTGTGTCTACTGAAAACCCATATATTTTCAAGAAATTTCGGTATCATAGCCTAAAATGTAACAATGCGTATGTGCTTAATAATTTTCCAACTATCCTTAAGCTGCTGAGTTGATGTGTTTCATTGGATCACTCTAAGTAATGGATATTTGCTTGTGAAATCATTCTCTTAAAATGTGAGGTTTTTTCCTAGTTTTCTGCAACTTTTGAGTGGGCTCTTGATATAGGAAATCTGTTTATCTCAGGTATGCAGCATATGTGCATATATAGCATCCAAATATTGCCAACTGATGTTGTGGAGGAACTTTCAGGGGGAGGTGTCTGGAAGCAGTGAAGCTATGATTTATTGTCTACTTCCGAATGATGTGCTTAACATTTTGTATCATTATTAGATTAATTATTTTTGGCTATACGTGGTTCTTCCATGATCTGAGGAGGGAGCGGGATTGCTTATTCGCATAGGGTTGAAGTTAGCAAACAAAACTTGTGGAATCTGAGACGGATTGCTGCAGAAGTGAAAGTAATTAGGAAGAGGATTACCATGCCTCAGCAACTAGAGATGTACCAGAGGTGAAGACAGTATGCAAAGCATTCTTTTTCCAACTGTGTAACCATTATAAGTGTCATAATCATGAAGGCACCAGAGAGGTCGCTGAAAAGACTGAATAGATTTATTGTCAAGGGCACTTACGAACAAGGTCATGTATAATAAACTTAGTTGTCACCTTCATCTGTTCTTGCTTATTAACAGAAAGACTGGGAGAGCATTTTAAATGGTAGCCATATCTTCTCTTGAAGTAACAGGGGAGGTTATGTTCAGGGATGTATAATTTCCTTACAAACCATACACAACATCCCAACTGATGTTTACAATCCTTGCAGATGGCAGCAGGCTGATAAACCGTGCAGCTGGCTAAGCCGGGCTTTTACTTCTGGCAGGGCTTTTAAATGATATCTGACCATATAGTTTGTGGGTTGATACTGTATAGAGAGCTAAAATTGGGAATTTACTGTTTTCCTTAGGAGGACTCGGTGAAATAAAAAATTCTCAGTTTCTGTTTTTCTTGCCATGTTTACTAACGGAGATTTTTTTTTCTTTTGAGATGCCAGACAGTGGCTTTTTTTGCAAGGTCTTTTTACTGTTTGTTGGTTTATTTGTAACATTAAAAAGGGTTTGCCTAAGGTTCTTCCACTTGAAGTTTATGCTTCAGAATTGGGACTGTAAGTACCTGTCTGGACTGGAGAGGAATCGCTGTGTATTAGTTCTTTCTGTCATAAAGGTGTAAGTGATGACTTGGTTTTACCTCTTAACCTTTTGCCTCTAGTGTTTCTCTTTAATAAGATTTCCTTTTTAAAATTTACAGAAGATTTTGCATCATGTTGCCTATTATTGTTTCTAACATAACTATCAGAAAGTGCTGACTCATACAGGAACAGCTGAATATTAATATATTGTCAGCATCTATGCAATTCAGATTCTTAATGGTACCAGTAAGGAGATAATATACATTTTCAGGGTGTTACAGTTTATCTATGAGGCTCCTAACTAAAGATCGAGTTCATTGCAGACCTTGACTTGCAGTACACTGGAAATTTTTTTCTGAAAATAATTTGCACACTGAACGTCTTTTTGGTTGCAGACTTGGACGTTCTTCAGTATCTTGGCATTTGTGTACAGTTTGCAGGTGACCTGTCTGGATAAAACTCAAGTTTTAGTTTCTGGCAACTTATATAATATGTGAGAGAAAGCAAAATGATCCAGACAAAATGTCCTCAAACTATCAGAGCTATTCTGTTGTTCTGTCTTCAAGACCTTGCTCTTACAGAGCTGTGAACTGTGTCAAAGAATATAATGCGTTTACTAGAAGAAAGATTAATTGAGTAGTACAGTTTGTCATTATTTTTCCGGTTTCCACATAGCAGTCAAATGGAGCCTTAAAATTCTGGTGTGAGAAGTGAGTGCCTGAAGATTTTTCATGTGTGTTCTGACTGACTGAAATAAGAGGGGTGTTAGAGCACAGTCCCTATTTAAACCACATACTCGAAATTTTAAACTCTCCAGCGGTAACTTTTATGGAATGAGTGGCATATCCATCTTCAACTCTCGCATTCTGTCACTTTGGAAGTAAAAAAGAAAACAGAGTTAGTGCAGTGCTGGTTAGTGTTCTAGTTCATGGCTGCATTCATTGTCAGTGGTCAAGTCAACATGCATAGTGTGAAGCAGGACAATTAGTCTCAATGGGATTTATTGCTAAGTACTGTGTATTTTTTGGAAACAACATGATTGTACTGAGGTGAAACCAAATCCTGTAGTTCTCAAGGGTAGCAGGTAGTAGCTTTGGTAGGAGAAATAAAACTTGGGCAAACATCACCCATCAGAAACTTAAACATGTCTGTATACTTGTTAGCTGTATTTATTTCCCTACATTTAGAAAATCTTTAGAAGCCAGTATTCCTTGTCCCTTTTATGTTGCATGTTCCCCCCACACTTTCTATGAAAGTATTACATTACGTTCATGAAGACTTGTCAAACATGTCCATCCTAATTGCAAAGTCCTTTTTGAAAGTAATATTTTTAACTCTCTATTTGTATCTGAGATAGTGAGAAATTTCCATTTGGTTCAGGGCAGTTGACTTTTTGTAAGATAACAGCCAAGCAGAATGTCTTGCCCATACAGATGTTCCTGTGTTTCGTGATGATGAAAATACTTAACTGCAGAAAAGTAATCCTGCTGGGATCTCTTTGAGTATCCCTGGGTGCATAATAAGTCCTAATACACTAGAATTAAAATATTAAGGTTAATTTTTCATTGGTATTGATGAAGCTTTTTGTTGTCTCAGCTGTGAATGAGTTCCCTGCTCAGTATAAATGTGGTGAGACCGGTTAGGGCTGTGATTGTTGCTGTTTAATTGGGCAGCAGAATGTAACTTCAGTGTTGCCCAAAGCATTGACTTACACTAGCTTTTGCCATTGAGCTTCTGCAAAGGCATCATTCTCCTTGCTTTCCAAATTGCACTGTTGATGACAGGGTTCTTATTTTTTATAATATATAGTATATACTGTATAATAATTACAATGTGGGGTTTTTCATTTGTAACCCCTGAGCAAAGAGAAATAAAGATATACTAGCTGTGTTTAGTAACATAGCTACTCTATCTATATTATTTTCTATCCTTAATATGGGAGATAGGTGAGACCTGTGTTTAAGTAGTGTAATACTTGTTTGTCTCATGCAGTAACTTCTATTAGAGCTGATAAGATTATTTGCATAAATAATGACTGCAGAATTGGGAATAAAAATGTGTTGATGAAAATCTGTTTAATTAGGTTGTTTGCTAGCTTATGGAATGTAATTGAAGAAATCTCCATATGTTGCAGGTTATCCAACTTTTTAAAGTACAACCCTTACAATGATGCTGAGAATATGCAGAGCAACAGTAGCTGGTGTTGTCTTGCAAAGGACATGACTGTTTGTGCCTCTGTGGATGTGCTTTCTAAGTGGACTTTTTCTTTTGATCACAAGTGGCTGTTGTCTAGACTTTAATGGGGTCCCAGATATGAGATATCCCCTCTCCCTATCTTTTGGTCTCACAGGGAGCACACAAGGTGTGCAGCCATGGTTTGTAACCGTGGAGCCCATGTGTGACTGCTGCTGGCTGGACAAAGCTGGCCCTCCCAGAACTTGGATTATAAACCACCGACTTTGGAAGAATGTGTATTTGAAAGAACACAAGACACTGGCTCTGATTTCTTTTATAAATCAATGTATCTAAATGATGGGATAGCATAGGCAATTGCAAAGCATTGCTTCTGTGAAATACTGTAGCCTCTGGAAATGTACTTTACAGCTCTTGGAAAGTAAGAGGAAGGGGACCATGTATGGCTAAAAGCAACATAACAGAAGTGACAATGTTAGTATGTACAGAGAGGGACCGGAATAATTTTGGTTTCAGGTCTGCCATAAAGCTTTCAAAATATATATAAGCTTACATGAAGTATATGGTTCTGGTTTTTATTGACATTTGCTTGTAAAATACTTAGTGAACCAATGTCATTTAAGTCCATTGTTCAAAATTGTCTTTGCTTTAAGCTGAAACCCAAGAACTACTGTTGGCCTCCTCATCACATGTGGCCCCTAAATGAGTCACTAATGTCTTAAATTTCCGAAGTTTTATGGAATTATTAATGAAACAGGATATTCTGAATTTTGGAGAATGATAGTTCATATTGCTGTTATGCTACTGTTAGGGAAACTTCCAAAGGGACATGTTTGCTGCAGAACTGGCAGACTGTGTCAAAGTTTTGTGTCCAACCTGCCTACAGAGCTGTGCAGGCCTGGACCGGTGATTCAGTTATTTCAGTTATCTAAATCGTAAGTACTATACAAGCTGTGCTCTAAGCAAAAACTGATTTGCATAATATGCTGAAATTCTGTGCCAGAGAATCAACGGTTATCAAATCAGATGGAAAGGGAAGTGTAACCAGCATGAAACAGAGCAAGCAATAAACCCTTCTATTAGTATTTTGTGAAATATATATCAATATGGTGTAAAACTTATGTCTGAAAATGCAAGACTCTAATAGGTAAAAAGCTAAAACCAGAAAGTTATTAAGAGCTGTTTTATCTGCCTATCCAGACTTGGGAGGTTAAGAGCTAAAGGGCAGTTGGGGTATGGTAGGGCAATATAAACCAACAGATTATCCTGCTTAAGCTCTAGGAAGAGAAAAGGGGTTTGATTTCACAGTGCAAAATCGAGGTATAGTTAGATTAAATGCAAGAATTTATTGTGCATAATCAATTACATTTGTGTATGGGGGAAGCCTTTTGAAGCTTTGCTTCCATCTATTATTTGAAAATGACTTCCTGGGGTCCTCAGGATTCAATTATATATCTATATAGATACATAATTGCTAATAGCAGTTGTTAAACTACGTCTTTCTTTGCAAAGCAGACTTGATATTATATCATTTTAACATGAGTCATCTGCTTAAATCTGACTTCCTTTGGCCTGTAGAGTACGTGTTGATACAGTAGAGTTCTCATTTTAGCGTTTCATAGACTTGTTACAAAGGAGCAATTGAAAGCCAAGCACTGGCTGTCTGCTTTAATGGAATGCGTGAGTTAAGGCAATTTCCTGTTGCATGGAAAGAAACCTTAAGTAGATTTACTGAATGTGACAGGAGACGTACGAAAAAAGCAAATTATTTAGTACTTTCGGAACAAGACATTGTGTTGCTTTGGAAGATTTGACTAAACGACATGTTACATAACAGGTAATTCTGTAGGGTATTAAATATGTCAGTTCGGGGCAAATTATCAGCACAAAAGCAGTTTCCTTGTGTCTCTTTTACACATTGGATGATCAGGCGTATCAGACAAGTCTCTTGTCGTTACATTGTCCTGTTCCTGTCCAATTTGTCCTTCTGATGGGGATGGAGAAGCAAAGCACTGTCGTAAAGAAAAGTGCATCCAATTTTAGGTAGTACTTTGATAAATGTTTCTCCATTGTTTATGACTTGGCGGCTGTAACAGTCCCTTTTAATGGCAGGCTTGTTTACAGCTTCAGCTGTCAGAGCACCAGGTTGCTTTTGAACTAGGCTTTTGTTACTTTTTTTTTTTTTTACTCCTATGAAAGGATTTTGCATTAACTTAATTCCAGTTCAGTAATTTCAGGGATTTGTTTTTTTTTTTTTTTTTTTAAATAAAATGACTAAATGCCATGTGCATGACTTGGCTAAACAGCAGCTAGTAATTCACAAGAATTGAGGAGTTTTAAACACCAGAGTTGGGGAGGGTATCCTTCACGTACTACTAAGTCATAAGCAAGAGTCGTACATTGAAATAGAGAGATGGGGTGGAACAAGGAAAATGTCCTTAGCTTGTGGCTGGCCTTGAGGGAATTAGTTGCAGCACAACAGTCCATTTATAAAATTAAAATGAACAAATAAGCAGTAAAAGATGTGGGGATAAAAGCACCACAGTAACCTACTCTGAAACAGTACATTTACGGGTGGAACACACAGGATATGAGACATCTTTTGCCATTTCTGTTTATTTAAAATCTTAGCTAGAAAGTTAAAGCTCTTGTTTATTCTTGCGTGTCCATTTTGAAGGTAATGGAAAATCTGAGATTGAGAAAGGATTTGTCAAAAGGTGTTTTCTGTTTTGTGTTTGTTTTGTTTTTTCGTTGTGGGTTTTTTTTTGTGTGTGTGGTTTTATTTTTTTTTTTTTTTTTAATAGGAAAAGATTACTTTAGGGGTAAACACTCCTGTTTATTTCTGGGTTTTCATAGCAAAAAAACTGACTGGTCAGAGGTAATTTTGAGGTCATCTGTTATAAATCACTTTTGTTTGAGCACTGTATATGGCACAAATTCCTTTAATTGGAAAAGTGACCGCTTCATCTTCATCTGTAACTTTCAGCACTAGCATTGTATTTTGTATAGCTGTGTGAAAGATGCATGCTGTACAATGTCCTGGTAGGACTTCTTTTCAAGGAAATTTGTTATTTAGAGAAAAGTAGGTCCACAGATGTTTGTTCACTGTGAACTTTCTGTCACTGTATTTTTTTTAACTATGCAGGCACATAAGAGAGGATGGTGCCGGCCTTTGAGATCAAAGGCAAAGAAGGCTGTTGGTCTCCCCAGCTGCATTCAAAATGTTACCAGCAGGTCAAGGGAGGTGATTCTTCCCTCGTACTCAACACAGGGAAACCCACACCTGGAGTCTGGAGTCCAGTTCTGGGCTCCTCAGTACAAGACAGATACAGACATACTGGAGAGAATTCAGCAAAGGACTGCTAAGCTTATGAGGGGAGTGGAGCATCTCTCCAATCCGAGAATGCTGGGAACTGTTCAACCTGGAGAAAAGAAATCCTTGGTGGGGGGAATCTCATCAGTGTACATGAATACCTGAAGTGAGGGTGCAAAGAAGAGAGAGATAGACAGTATTCAGTGGTGCCCAGTGACAGGACCAAAGGCAGTGGGAACACAGGAAGTTCCCCCTGAACATAAGGAAACACTTTTTGCTTTGAGAGTGGTTGAGGACAAAGACTCCACAACCTTCCCAGGTAACTTGTGCCAGCACCCAGAGATATTAAAAAAATCTGGACATGGTCCTGGGCAACCTGGTTGAGGGAGGAAGGTTGGACAAGATGACCTTCAGAAGTCCCTTCCAACCTAATCTGTGATTGCAAGGGAGCATTTTGTTGTCATTTAAACTGAATTGTTAAACAAGGAGAGGTTTGTCATTCTGTTCATGTTTGTTGCCATGAAGTAAAAGAAGGCTTGGAGAAGTAGTGTTTTTCCTAGGAAGATAAGTCATCTCTTTTTATTCACTCCCATTTTTTAAAAGCTTGGAATGACCATATTTGGCCTAATCTAAGGTTATGACATGTGAAGTAATGTTCCTTTTTAAAAGAGGAGTCTTTTAATATGTGATTCCAGTATGGAAAAGATTCCCAACTCTTGATCTGAGAGTACCAAAGCAGGCAAAGTCAAACCAGGTGTGTTAGTTTCAAGTATGTAATCTGCAATGTGTATCCCACTGTTCCTTTAGAGTGTTGAGAGGGAGTGGTGGCAGTGCTCGTACTGACAGTCCTACAGGGAGTTATCTAAGTATTTTAGTTAAGAACTTCCTGAAATGTTGAGATGTATGGCAGTTCTTGATTTTTTATGTGTGTGTCTGTGTCTTTTTTTTTCCCCTTGTGAGATGTGCATTATAAGCTAAAGCTGCTGCTTTGGTTAGAACTGGGGAAGGGAACATATAAGTGCTTGTTTTTTTCAGACTGAGCACCATTATTTTGACTTGAGCTCTCTGGAAGATAATGAGAAGTGAACTGTCTGCACTAGTACTTGCTTGATTTTACAATGATATAAAGAAAAGAACTGTCATGTTGGTGTGAGTTTTTTTTTCTCCCTTTGCCCTCATGGAAGTTCAAGAAAGAGAAAAGGACTACAGCAATTTTTTGACCTGATCTAATGTGTGAAGGAGGGAGGGCTTTGTCATTTATGTGCTCCCCTTCTTTGCCTGCTTTTCCTCTTAATACATTTCTCTGGAAGTCCAGAAATACTTTGAAACCTGAGCTGCAATGAGTTCTAGTCATTTTGTATGTGTAGTTTGAATAAATGCAAACTTTATTTAGCCTTACCAGAGCACAGCGAACAGTGGGTTATAGGAAGGACAACTTTAGTGAACTAGCAAGTCATGCCTCCATGTCTAAAGCAATATATTTCATCATACCTGGTGAGAGTTTTTGAACAATTTTGGCTTTGGATATGCCTGCAGAGTATCTGTTGTGCCTCAGGGTGTAACCTGCCTCTAAAAATTAGTTGTTAAAATGTCTTCTTATTGATAACATCAGAAAATAAATGGGACATGAACCCAAACCCTGATAAAAAACTTCTGTAGGAACTACTTCTGGGACTGAGGATCCATCCTGTAAATGGTGACTATTAAAATGGGTCAAAATATGTAGGGAGCCTTGTTAAACTCAGTTTCCAGAGAAAGCCTGATTCTACTGTTACTATGTTAAAGTTACAGGAAGAGTGATGCAGATATCCTAACGTGTAGGAAAAGATAAGGTAAATTGTCTTTTAGATTTATATAACGGGCAGTACTGCAAAACTGTAACTTGCTGCTGTTCTGGCTTGAGAGGTTAATTGAGATATTGCTTGATATAACATAAATATTTCAGAGGTAGGCAAGAGATTCTTAGTGCTCTCTGTTCAGCTACAGTTCCCAGTAGTGCCTTTTACATTCTGGTGGCTATCTAAATTTGTCAGCTCAAGCTCTGCCAGAAACTTCAACTAAACAAAAGTCACAGTTTTGTTTCTACTGACATACATGTTTATATTAACTATACCATTGCTTCTGTAAGTAGATCCAAGTTGCTTTTTTGAACACTTAAATATCTAAATTTAAAAATAAAAAGACCCATTTTCTTTTCATAACTATATCACATATTGATGGTTTATGATAACTCAAATAGCAGAGAGGAAGAATACTGCTCTTGCGTGACTAAGGCTTGAATGATGAATAAAGCCGAGCAATTAATTTTATAAACACTTGAAAACTGTTTTAAAAATGTTAATAAACTTAATCTTCTTCAGCCAGCTTGCTCCTCACTGAAAATAAAAATCCCACCCTCTTCCAAAAAAGATTCTGCAATAATGAATTTAATAAATAAAATCTTACATCTATCATGGCTTTTATAATTGAAGGCATTCTCGCTATTTGTATTTTCACAAGCACCCGATTGGGTAGCTTTGATAACTTCTGTTTTCTTCTTTAAGAGGTTCCTTTCAAATGTCCATTTCCTGGATATGCCATGGCTGTGTCTGTATTGAACGTAGCATTCATATCACACAGATGCCGAGGGCTTGAAGACCTGCAGTTTTCTGTACCTCCCAGCAGTTCAGTATCACTTTTTAAATGTTGAGTTCATGTTTGTGACAGTTATATGAATAAAGGCTAAGATCCAGATAGGCTGTCTCCCTCTTCATCCCAGGAGCCTCCCTCTCAAGTACTTTTTGAGTAGGAAAACACATCAAAAGCTCTCTCCAGTAATGGTTTTCTGAGTGAAGAACTGCACTTGTCTGTTCCTGATTTTTTCCTGGAGGTGCATTGTTAAAACATAAACTTGCACTTGCCTCATAGAGCAATGAAATATATCTTAAAGCAACTAGTGAGTTTTTTATTATAAAATAACATGCATTTAACTTTGTTTTTTCTGTAAACTCTTTACAGTAAATGCTGCTATTAATAGCAGTGTGCTTCCTAATTAGCTGCAGTGTAGTGGGGGATGGAAAACACCCCCATACAGCATATTGCTGATGGGAATTTTGCCTCATGTGATAGGGTGGGAGAGAGTGGTACTTTCGGGGCTCCTTATTCTCCATAGATTTTTCACTGCAAATGCTGATTGAAAAGACAGGAAAAGATTGTGGATAACAGTCACTAGCCCTCAAGGCACTGAACTGAGACCAGTGGTATGCTTTGGATATGGTGGGACATCCTGATGTCTTTCTATTGCTGTCTTACCTGCCTGCTTCCTGTTGCCTGTCCCAAGGAATGATCCGTAGATGTGAGCAACCAAAGTCATAGCAGTGGGAAGCTTCTGGTACTGGAATACGTAGATGTTGCTTGGAAGAGTGAAATGAGCTACAAAATGCCTTGCAGTACTGCCAGAAGGATAGTGCCAGCTGATCCCACATTATAGCAGGCTCTTCATCATGGTCAAATTCTTGACAGCTTTTGAATGTAAAGACTACTGTGTTTGAAAGTGATGGTTATAACTCGTGGGAGGACTCTTACCTATCCTCAGTACTGCCAGTTCACCAGTAACTCTTCAGAAACCTTGAATCACACCTAACTTTAGCTGCTCAGTCTCATCTTCTTCAGAATCAAAATAAAGCTGTGTTCAAAATTAGGCAGTACAGCTGTGTTCAAAATTAAGCAGGACCAAATGAAGTTATTAAGCTTAGTTAGAAGAGCCAAGTGCCTGAACTGCTATCTGTGGAGCACATAAATGGTTTATTATCATGTTGAAAGGAAAATCTAAGGAAAGCCTTTATACACTCTTGAAGGAGGAGTTTTTGTTTCTCTGAGCCGCAACCACAGTGCCTGTACGAGGTGACTCTCTCTGTTTTCCCCACAGAAGTGTTTGTGTGGGATCCTTGAGATGTATTTTGGCAGAACCAGGCCAAGCAGATCCCAGGCTCAAGGGCATTTAAAAGTCACAGCTACCTACAATATCTCTGTTGTGGAAGATGGCCTGGTCTCTGTCCTCTTTATATTAAGGGTCAATTATTTGCTCTGAAATTTTTCTAATGTATGCTTTGGTGTGATCAGTGACACATTGGTGAAATAGGGTGCAGTTTTTTCAAACTAGCAAGATAGGGAATAGTGAGTAGATCTGTTTCAGGAGTAGTTCCCTAGATACTTCTTTGGTGCTGCCTAAACTAAACTAAGTTCCAGAAAATGTATGTGCTTCTTTGCATCTTCCCAGATAGACACACAGAGACTGAAGTATGTGCAATGGTATTGACATTTCTGATGTGAGTCCTGAATGGCACTTGATCCTCTATGCTAATTCTTGCTGTTCGTTGGTGTTTTTTTTTTTTCTTCTCTCCATGAATCCTGTTGTTTTTTATTCCAGCCAATTCTTATGTCTACAGCTCCCAGCATGGTGGCTGTGGAGAGTTCCTAGGGGACTTCTGTTACAACTAGGTAAGCCTATTTGTTTCAGGGAATCTTTACCCTTGTTTATTTCAAGAGTTGGAGAGAGCTCATAAGGCTTCTGAACCGACTTCAGCTGAAATGTATTGTGGTAATTTATAACAAACAGGTAGTTTTGGTATGACTGTATAGGCAAACAAAAGTAAATACTATTTCATTAATTATTCTTATGTTAGATCAGATGACTTGACCAACTTCTTATCTTAAACACAGTAATATTTCTAATGTAATTTAAAACCACAAGATTCTAAAACATTTATTTTAAATGTTTCATTTTAAAATCAAACCACCTACTGTTGATTTTTATATTTTGCTTGAACAGCAAAGACTTGTAGACTTTTCCATAACAGCCTTATTTGAGCATAAGACTATTATTACATGTAGCAGAAACCTGTTACAAATAAGAGCACCCAGACATGAATCTCTTAAGAGCTTATTTATGTTGTGCATCTCTGTAACTTTTTAAAAGCCATTATATGAATAAGAAATACTTTCATATGCAGGAAGTCTGAAGGCTGGTTGGTGCTAAAAGCATCTGCTTTGCCTGGCTGTCACTTTCTTAATTTCACAAATAGCCTTGGCACAGTCGCTTTCCATATTTCAGAGTCCTGTGGCCTTTTAGGTAGGTATTGATTTGAACTTACTGCTTTGCCATTTCCTCTTCAGTATACACTTATTTCTGAGGGAAAGGTAAGAAAACCTGAAGTGCACAAGCTCTTCCCTGAAGTCGTGAGGGAGGAGAGAGAACGCCTTCTACTTTGTAGTTTATTTAATGTATTTATGGACTGTCAGTGCACTGCAAGGACATATTCTGTATGTGACTGAAATCTTTTTCAGCTTTCTTCTCCCACAGTTCAAAAATACATTGGTATTGAGTCAGTTCATAAGTGTGTAGGGAGTTCGTTTGAGTGTTTCTGCAGGTACAGCTTTGGTTTTTAAGTGTTGGAAGTTGAGGCCCGTTTTCTCTTTTCACAGCACTCGTAGCTCTGTATACAGGTGGTGTCACTTTCCAGAGAAGTCTCAAAAGTTACGTGGACTACTCAATAACAAAGATTTTAACTAATAAGGAGTTATTTACAAATGCAGGAAACTTAGGGATAACTTTGTTTTACGATATTTCCTTGACTTGTTCCATAACTGTCAGACAAGACCATTTACTCTCTGTACTGCAAATATGGTCTGTGCCAACAATGTTCCAAAAAGTGGATGGCCTAGTGCCAGCACCATTATCCTGTCATTATTCTGGCAATAAAGAAATGCAGATGTGCCCGAGTTCATACTGTCTGAAACACTGAAGAATTAAGAACGATCAAAGTACATCTGATAGGATTTTGGCACAGCCTTATCGTGGGGGAATCTGGAGGGGAGGGTGGGGTCGGTTTAGCTCCCTTTTGCATCAGCTTATTGTATTCTCAACAATGCTGGCTCACTCCTGCTGGTCATTGAGCTAGTGGTGAAAATGGACTTCAGGTACTAAATGAATTAGTTTTGTGGAAAGGGTGTTTTATAAAATGGGTGATTTTCCCCCAAAATGTCATATTTTGAAAAGTCTGTATGCTCGTAACTGTACTTCTCCCAAAATGCCCAAGCGTTATAGTAAATAGGAAACAGTGAGATGTCCTCATCCATGCTGGGGGCTTAGACATCTTTGTACCACTAACCTTTGTTAGCCCTTTTAGTGTCTGGAAGACTGCAGTGCTAGGACTCTTAGGTTTTTCAGACCCTGCTTTGTACCTTCTTTCTAGTTGCTGGAGATTGTTTGTATCACAGCTGAAGGTTCTTGACTTAAACTTTGAATCCCGTGAGAGATCAAGCATTGGAGTAAAAACTGTTTCTTTGCACCATAAAGCTTATTTTAGTGTTTTGAATATCTTGTGGTGAAGGCAATGTGAGTCCATCTGTCTTTGCTCCTGAGGCAATGCTTTTCTAAATAGTAGGTAAATTTCACTTCATGTGACTAGTGTGCCTTGTTTGCACAATAAATCCTTCTGGGCAGTGAAATGTTCAAGATATACAGGCAATAATTTTGAACCTTAGTTGGCCAAGAGTGATATTTTGGAAGACCTGAGAGGGATTGAGAATCAATGTAGAGCAATAACACTTTTCCTTTAGTAAAAGTAAGATCTATGAACCAGGTCTGATGCTACTCCACTAATTGTGAGCTAAACCAGAGTGTTCCCAGTGAGGTGGAGCCAAGGTCTTTGTGTAATACTTAACACTGATGAGTGTCCTGGATTAGGGAAACATTCGTTACCCCTCAAGAAGTGTATGTCATCTTCTTGTCTTACATCTGGAAAACGTGGTCCTGAGAGAGACTCAAATGAAATAATAATCTTGGGAGAAAAAATTGTGGTTGAGTTTTCATAGCAGCATGTCTCATTTAATATGTCCTCCAGGCCTTTGATTCCTGAAAATGGCTTTAGAGAGATGACTTTTACAGACCTCTCCATGTATCCCCTGATTTATATCTATTGCTTTAATCGACAGTCACATCTTTCCAAAGCATCTGCTTGACTGAAGAAAATACTGAATAAATAATAATGGTATTGAAAGGAGACACTTGATGTACTAGCAAGGGAAGAAAAACTGCCCCCACAAACACTTTATCCATTTAATTAGGCAGAAAATGGATTCTGTAGATTGGTTATTCAAAAAGGCTTTTTATTAATGTGATTGTTATTCCATTAGTAATTGGATTGAGAGACATTCTCTTGAGTCTCCAAAGAAGGAAGGAAGAGAACGCAGATTTTAATAACTCATGTTTTTGTGTACAAACAATTAGAGCTTAGAGTGATGATTTACATAGTGTTTTCTTGGGTTTTAAATGCAGTGGAGAGAACTGCTCCATTATTTATCTTCTTTTGCTGCAGGGTGGGGTCCACTGTTTTAATTATCTTACAAACCACTTTTTAGAGCTTTGCATTAACACCGAAAGAGCTCATTTAATTTCTTGTTCCTTATAATTTCCTGGTTTCGACCTATAGGTGTGAATTATTGAACCCTTCATGGAGGGGGCTGCATGCTTTATTTAAGGAAATTTTTTTTAGTGGTCGTCCACAGGGCACTCTTGAGTTCCTTCTGAAGATTCACTTCTGTCAAGATAGACATTGTGTTGGATCAGTGTTGGAAATCGGGTGACAGAGAGGGGTGTCAAAGAAAACAGTATGGGATGTCTCTCCTGTCTGTCCAACGTCTGTTTGCAAAACCTGGAGAGACTGACCATTTTTCGCTGGTTTTCCTGTTACGGCTATTTGCCTTCATCTTTTCCTTTCAGTGAGAGGAATTCAGCAATGTAACTGTGTTTAAAAATTGACATTTTGGTTATGTCCAGGATGGCTCTGTGCAAAGATGGCTTGGATGTTGAAGGGTTTACTAGTTCATGCAAACCTGCTATGCTGTTGGTTCCAAAACCAGCAGTTCTGCTTTCATAGCCCTGCCACTGAGCTCACATGTCCTCCTGAGCCTGGGGTACCCAGAGCAAGGTTGGTGCAGGCTGTGTTCCCTCTTTTCTCCTAACTTGCTCTCCTATCACAGTAACTTAGATATCTGTGCATGGATAAAGAAGAGTTGACATTATACTGACAGAAAAGCATCTACTTACTGACAAGTGATGCAAGCTGTCTGCATATTATTACCATTAAAGCAGCATACTGGTTCCTCAATGCATTTTTATATTGGTATGTTTAATATGGCATTTTTATAAGCACAAATACAAATAACAATAACTTTATGAAGCCAGAGGGCAGTTGCACCCTTCCTGAGTATTGTTTGCTTCATTCTCTAATGTTGTTATGGTATCACAGAATGGGTCTGGTTGGAAGGAACCATGGTGGGTCATCTGGTCCAAACTCCCTCCTCAGGCAAGGTCATCCCAGAGCACATGGCACAGGATTGCATCCAGATGGGTCTTGGATATCTCCATTGAGGGAGACTCCACAACCTCTCTGGGCAGTCTATTCCACTGCACGGTCATGTGCGCAGTGAAGAAGTTCTTCCTCGTATTCTGGTGGAATTTCCTGTGCATCAGTTTTTGCCCATTGCCTCTTGTCCTATTGCTTGGCTCCACTGAGAAGAGCCTGGTCTGTGCTCTTGACACCCTCCCTTCAGGTACTTACAGATATTAATGAGGTCTTCTCTCAGTCATCTCTTCTCAAGGCTGAATAGGCCCAACTCTCAGCCTTTCCTTGTAAGAAAGATGCTCCAATCCTTTAATCATCTTTGTTACCCTTGGCTGGACTTGCTTCAGGAGCTCCATATCTCTCTTGTACTGAGAAGCCCAGGACTCCAGGTGTGGCCTCACCAGGGCTGAGTAGAGGGGCAGGATCACCTCCCTTGACCTGCTGGCAGTGCTCTTCCTAATGCACTCCAGGATCCCACTGACCTTCTTGACCACAAGGGCACACTCATTGCAGGCTCATGGACAGCTTGTTGCCCACCAGGATCCAGAGATCCTTTGCTTCAGAGCTGCTTTCCAGCAGATCATCCCCCAGCCTGTCCTGGTGCCTGGGGTTATGCCTCCCCAGGTGCAGGACCCTGCACTCGCCTTTGTTGAATATCAGACCATTTTCTGCTCATCTCTCCAACTTTTCAGGGTCCCTCTGAAGGGCTGCACAGCACTCCGAGGTATTGGCCACTCCTGCTTTGTGTCATTGGCATACTTGCTGAGGAGGCCTCTGCACCTTTGTCCACATCACCAATGAGTAAGTTATACACCCCTGGGCCCAGTATTGAACCCCAGGGGCACCACTAGGGACAGGCCTCCAATTAGGCCCTGTGCCAGTGGTTACGACTCTCTTGGGTTTGCCTCTCAGCCAGTTCTCAGTCCACCTCACTGTCCACTCATCCAGTCCACTTCCTGAATTTGCCTACGAGAATATTTTGAGACAATGTCAGAAGCCTTGCTGAAGTAGAGGTAGACAATGTCAACTGCTGTCTCCTCATCCGTCTGGGTAGTTGTTTCATCATAGGAGGAATCAGGTAGGTCAAGCATGATTTACCTTTAGTGAATACATGTTGAGTACTCCTGATCACGTTGTCATTCATATGGATAAAGATGGTCTCAGTGAAGAGATGATTCAATCAAGTATGACTTCCACTGTGCTTTTAAATTCAGACCATCATATAGTGAGGAAGGAAGAGATACTGAGCATTCAGTTTTTAGAAGTGCATCATGTCTGTGGTGAGACCTGAAGCTGTAGGAGGCAGGATGGCTTTTGTAGCAACTCAGCAGCATTGTGGATTTCTTTGTCAGTTCATTTGCATTGGGAACGAAATGCTTGGAATTACATTTTACATATGCAGGAAAAACTTAAATGTAAAATGGCAGTCTTAAGGGCTTGAAAGAAAAGAGGATTATCTCATATACAACTTCTCAGTGCTTCTGGCCTATTTTTTTTTAACTATTTAACACCATCAAATCTGGTTTTATATTGTAATGTACATTTGAATCGTACAAAAGTTTGAATTGGAAGGGACCTTGGATAGTCTTAACTCCCCTTCCATGGACAGGGACACCTTCCATTTGACCAGATTTCTCAAAGCCACATTCAGCCTGGCCTTGAACGCTTCCGGAGGTGGAGCATCCGCAACTCTGGGCAGCCTGTTCTAGTGTCTCACCACCCTCACACTCAAAACTTTCTTCCTTATGTTTAATTTAAACCTACCCTCTTTCAGATTAAAGACATTCCCCCATGTCTTTATCACTACATACTCTTATAAAAAGTCTCTTTCCAGCTCTCTTGCAGCCCCTTTTATGTACTGGAAGGTGCTCTAAGATCTCCCTGAAGCTTTTTTATCTCCAGGCTGAAAAACCCCAGCTCTCAGCCTGTCTTCATAGGAGAGGGGCTTAGCCCTCAGAGCATCCCTCCTCTGGACTTGTTCCAACAGATCCACATTCTTCTCATGTAGGGGCCCCAGAGCTGGACACAGTACTCCAGGTGGGGTCTCAGATGTGCCCTCACCAGCGCTGAGTACAGAGGGACAATCATCTCCCTAGTCCTGCTGGACACTACTGTTGATACAAGCCAGGATGCCATTGGCCTTCTTGGCCACCTGGACACTCTGCTGTTCATGTTCAGCTGCTGTCCACCATCACCCCCAGGTCCATTTCCACTGAGCAGTTTTGCAGCTGCTCTTCCCCCAGCCTGTAGCTTTGCATGGAGTTGTTGTGGCCCAAGTGTTGAACCTGGCACTTTGCTTTGTTGAACCTCATACAATTGCCCTTGGCCCATCAATCCAGCCTGTCCAGGTCCTCCTTCTGCAGAGCCTTCTTGCCCTCCAGCAGTCAACACTTCCTCCCACCTTGGTGTCATCAGCAGACTGACTAAGGGGGCACTTGATCCCCTTGTCCAGATCACTGATAAAGTTGATAAACAGGACCGACCCTAGTACTGAGCTCTGGGGAACACCACTGGTGACTGTCCTCCAACTGGATATGATTCCATTCACCACCGGTCTCTGGGCCAGGCTGTCAACCATTTTTTTGCCAAGTGGACAGTGCACCCATCCAAGCCATGAACAACCAGTTTCTCCAGAAATGTTGCAGGAAATAGTGTCAAAGGCTCTACTAAAGTCCAGGTAGACAACATCCACAGCCTTTCTCTCATGCACTAAGCAGGTCACCCTGTCGTAGAAGGAAATCAGGTTGGTCAAGCAGGACTTGCTTTTCACAAATCCACTCTGGCTGGGCTTGACCTCCATTTGTCCTTTATGTGCTGCGTGATGGCACTCACGATCTGAGCTCCATGACCTTCCTGGGCACTGAGGTCAGGGTGACAGGCCCTGGTGTCCTTCTGGCCCTTCTTGTAGATGGGCTAACCCACAGTCAGCTTGAGCCTCCCTGGGTAGCCTGGTTTGCTGACCACCAAATCACACCTCAGAAATGATGAGGGTCTCTTAGTGAGAAACTGGCTAGTATTTTCGTGAAAATATTGCTGCATCATCTTTATTCATTGTCCTCATTGGCACAGCTAACTTCGTACAGTTTTTTTAGCATTATTGAACGTTAAATTCTTTGAAACGCTGGTGTTTTTTACTAACTAGGGAAATCTTGCTACCCTTAAGGGTTTAAGTTTTTTCACCTGTGATGCAGCCTGGTTTTTAAATGCTGATATAAAGAGTGTAAAAAAAAAACTTCTGTGAACAAAATAATTCTAACTTTCAGAGCTCTGATTTCAAGGTAGAAAGTCCAGTCTTGTCCAGTTGAACTGTAAAAAGCTGTCCTATTTTTTCTGGTTTTCAGTGGGTGGCCGGCCCATATACATTAGAAAATAAATCAGGTCACCTATATCTCAGCAGCATGCTCCACGTGTCCTGTTGTACCTCCTAGTTCATAAATAAAACTGAAGTGCTATTAGCAAGTATCTAATGACTTGCCCTCAATCAAGACATTTGTAAGACGGAATCCCCAAAGTATAAAAGTAATTCTTATTTAAAAAGTTACTCAGAAAATTTTGTTTGTTTTATCTGTACTGATGGCTCTGTTTTTCTTTTTCCAGCTATTTCTCTGTATATGTATACAGATGTATAAATATATATTTAATAGGTGTGTGTACGCAGTAAATTTTCATGAATTTAAACATTTATTATCCACTTGATAATAAATCCTGCAAAGTTTTCTAAGTTTTTTTTGTAAGTAAGTAAGCTTAAATATTTAAAAGATTATGTTCTAGAAGTTGTTGCAGGCACCTTGATTTTGTAGTTTCACTTTTTTCTTTCTGTCATGTTGGAATTCACTTCCCAGAGCTGCCTTTGCTGTTTCTCCTCCTTCTGTGATACTCTTGCATGCACCATTGCAGTCTCACAATCTTAGCACACTGTGGTTGCCCCACGGCAACCAAGGAACCTCACTCAACCCCTGCTGACTCCTAATGCCCCCCCATGCATGGTGGATAGTCCTGCTGCTCATCCCTCTTCTTCAGCGTGGGAGGCAGGCATGTATTGAGTCTTCTGAATTTTTGGTGACAATGGCACATAAACAGATTCCTAGCAAAACTGGCTATGTATATCTGTGTGGCAGCAAAATGAGGTCACTAAATGTTTTATTTTGCTTATGTATAATCTTAAGAGCACAGCAGTATACCATATGTCATCAGGTTTTTCACTACTACCTGGCTGACCAATTTGACTTAATCTTGAAAAACTTGATCCTGACAAAGTGTTGAGCTTTTGAAGATGGAACAAGGCTTTTTCTGAAAAAGTATGACCAGGTATCAAGTCTCCTCTCTTCCCAAAAAAAGAAGTAAATTTCATGAAGGATATGTAATGTGGAGACTTGTTAGTACTTTGCGGCAAGCTTGGCTTAAATTTTAAGTATATACTTTCAGCAGAATATTTAAGATTAATTAAAAAAGAAAAACAAAAAAACTTACCCTTAATACTGTCTGGACTTGGAAGAGGTTAGAAGTTTCCCATTTTTGGATTTAAAAAGCTAAACTACTTTTGGTAGACTGCTTCTGGTTGTAGATGAGCTGACAGCTAAAACCTCTCTTATTGTGCATAAAGAACTGTAGATATGTTTCATTTTTCAGTGTTAATATCTCTACTTACACAGTGTTGGACTTGGCATGAGTGATATTGTGTCACTCAACAAGGACTAAGTCCAAAGTAACTTCTGCCTGCCTATGGCATTCGCAAAACACAGAGTTTTCTTGGCAGTTCTGTGTAAATGCATAATGCAGATGCACCATCGGGGCACTTTTTTTGAACAGTGAGCAAAAATGGTGAGCAGCAGATGCACTTTGATCCAGACCTGGATGCTGTTCTGACTCTGACATGGCCTGAGATCTCCATGTAAAAGCAGATGATGTTGTGGGGAAGAGGAGGATTATATCCCATTCTGTATTGGAGAAATTCACCCTGTGTTCACCCAGAATAGGCTGCAACTGTCTAATTCTAGCTGAATTGCAGATTTGCAGCAATAAAAAATTAATGATTTACAGCTCAGTCTAAATTAAATATTAAACTTCTCCATTGTGCCCCAATCTTATTGTTGTAAGAAGAACTCCATTGTTTGAAGTTTGTCATTCAAATTGGGCAGGACCACTTAGAAAATGCTTCAGTTTTTATGTAAAGTGGCTTAATTGCCTTACAGGTTTTGGAATTAAAAACCTTACTCAATTAGCTATTTGTTAATTCTCTAATGGGCACCAGAGCCAAGACAGCTACAGTTTAGCTTAAAAAAAAAACCCCAACCCCCCAAAACAAACAAAAAAAACCCCATCCCAATTTCAACTGGATAGTATCTGACAGTCCTACTTTTAAAATCATGAGCCGTGCATATTCAAGCACTTACCTGCAATCAAGTCTGAGAGGCTTTATTTCGGAGGAGAGAATACTGAATACAGGTTTAGAAGGAGGTTGGAGTTTAAACTTCCTTTTCTGCTCAAGGAAAGAAGAACAGCTAAGAGCAAAATATTTTTGTAGTAAACTGTTTCTCCTGATTTTTACCTCCTGCCAATACAGAGGAAGTGAGTTTGTGTGTATTTCTGGGGGCGCAAATTAGATCCTTTGTTAGCTTTGGATAAATGACAGATTTGGTGGGTTTAGTAAATAAACCAAGTAGCTGAACATGCTTTTGCAGGTGTGTTTTACTTGTGTTTTTCACCAAAAGATTATGTAGGGGCATGTGCAAATATTCTTTAATATTCGTTGTAACTTTAAAGGTAAGAGCGCCTATGTTTTGCAGTGTTACTGAGCTGTTAGTACTAATGTCTGCTTTTTGTTCTGTAACCAAAGGAGGGAGATGTTTTGAAAAAGAAAAAGCAAGTGATATTTATTTGCTGAAGTCCTTGCTGTATCAACAGTGTCTCCATAGGATTATTTAAAGGAAGATGTGGCTCAGTGAGATCTAGGTTTTGCGGTGTACCACTTAGAACCTATTGAATTCAGTGAGGATTTAATGTACTTTGTTTCTGACAGAAAGCATTTGGAAGCCTGTAGGAAGAAGCTGAGTCTTAACACAGATTACATTTTTCTCAGTAAAAAGTAAGTATTCTTTAGGTTTTAAGAATAGAGAGAGGCATTTGAATGCCAAATACATTTGACATATTTTGTAATCAGCTTCATTCGGGAAAGACGTAGGTTTAGTAACTTAAAACTGTGGTATCAGGTTATTAAACTACTGACTTTTTTCATGACCTTTGCTTTGGTTTCCGTGGTTATGTGTATTTAGTGTTGCAGTTCCATATGGGGCAGCTGTAAACTGCAGTGTATAAGAACATCTGGTTATTCAAACCATCGCTGATGAAGGGGAAGGGATGGAAGTAAATTTCATGTACTAAAAGACTACCGCCTTTAACAAAAACCTTGCATGTGGAGTTCAAGTATAGCATGAGTTTTGTTTCTTTTTTTTTTATAACTTAAAACATTTTCTGAAATAACATGTGCTTCTCATTGCATAGTTCTCTTATTGTTTCATTCTTTCTTCAACATACATGAATACCTAAAAATCAAGAAACGCTCCTCGTCTTCTTATTCCCATTTTCAAGAGTTTAGGTTCATTTAAAGAGTAAGAGGGGCTTGGAGAATGCCAGATTGCTCAACTTCTAACCATGCAATGCTGGGATCTGTAAATTAAACTTGTCTGTGAAAAGCAAAGCCCTTTGGGCTATACGGATATCAAAGTATTATTGTGGAGTCATGAAATAATCATGTAGATGGAGAAAAGCAATCAGGTTTTACCTTGATTAGCACCTAGGGAAACGCATTTGCTCTTTAGGCAGTGATTAGTATGTCTTCTGGAAGCACAGTGGCACTTACTTTGTATCTGAACCACTAATAACTGAATCTTTTTGAATAGAAATCTTTGCAGCTTTCACAAAGTGGTGACGAACCATGTGTATGTTCTGTTCAGATGTCCGTGTCTTCCAACTGAATGACTATAAGGAACCTTTAATCTGGAACAGGTTACCTAGTACTTAAGTGAAAACTTGCATTTGATATATACATTAGGATTATGTACATGTTTGATACTTATGTAATACTTGGGATATTCTTTACCATGGTAACCAAGGATGGGGGTTTTTTATTTTTGTTTGTTGTAAGACTCTTCTGGAAGCTCTTTATCGGCTTAAGGGTAGCATAATTAAAGTCCTTTAATGCATTAAAATAATAGATAAACATCATATGCTCTTGTGTTATAAAGCTGACAAGCTGTTGCAAAAGATGAAGTGCTGCATCATTGATTATTTAGATGAATACAAGTGGGTACATCTAAACTGACTTGGATTTAAACAGATTTATTCTTGCTCATGTGGAAGAGTAAAGTGGCAGGTAGATCTCAAGAGTTAAGAGTTTAGAAAACAATTTTCCCTCTCCCTTTTTTGTTTGAATTTGTAGTGTGAGGTGGAAGGCTAGTAAGAAAGAGTACATAGTTTTGTGCAGTCTTAGGGATTACATCTTGATGTATCACCAACACAGCTGTCACATTGCAGTACTGTGTCACTACATTTTACGGAAGGAGGGGAAAAAGAATTAGATCAAGTGATCCTTTAAGCTCCCAAGGGTTTAACATCCTGTTCTAACATGTGTTACAGCTTTAAATATAAATAAAAATAAATAAAATATAAATAAATACGAATTTAAAAAGAATAGCTGTTTAATATTTACTTTATGGTCTTAATGAGTTAGTGGAATGTGAGAACCCAAAATAAAATGTTCACAATTTGCAGAGCATTAAATGTAGAATGTACTGAAGTTAATCTAGAGTTAGAGCAGCCTGTACAGCACTTCTGTCTTGAGAAAGATTTCTCAACCCTTCTGAGATGATTGCAACAAACTGGACACAAAAAAAAAAAAAATCCATGTTGTTTTTTTTTTTTATTATATAGCTCTGTCTTTTTTTCATGAGCAATGCCATGTGGTTGCACTGTCAGGGCTAGAAAAGAAAATGGTGGTGAGGGTGAGTATTTGTAGGAGCTTTGCTTTAAAGAACCTAAAATAACACTTACTGGGTTACCAACTGTTGGGAGAAGCTTTAATGAGCTGGCATAATCCAAACCAGGATGTTACTCTTTTTTGAAGTTAAGTAGGGAATCAAAGGAGATATCCCAGTTCACAGATGAGATAAAGGAGAGTGGTCTGAAGAGAGGATGGAGGTACACAGAGAAAGAGAGGGAAGATGAGAGGTGGAGGGGTGTAAGGGATGTGGTTTCATAGTGCTGCCAGAGGTGTGGAGTTCAGGCAACCTAGGAGCAATGAGAGTTGCGAGTCAAAAAAATGCACAGAGATTTGATTCATTGTTTTTGTTCTAAAGTTTTTATTCTGAGGTACTGATAAACCTACTGGGTTTAAGGTGCTGGAGTTATGCTACTGAACTTCAAATCTGTGTTCCTGAAATCAGACTCGTATGTGGTGCACTCTCAGTTGGACCTGCTGAGTTAACCAAGGGTAACCCTGAGGACTGCGACTCAAATTTTTGCTTAGAAACCAGCGAATTGTAAATGATGAGGAGCCTTCATGCCTGGCATGATAGCCGCAGGAAGATACTGGGATACAGCTCTGTTGATAACCAGGTCAGTACTGATGCATGTAGCACTTGAAGGTTATATTGATCAGCAGAATTTAGTTATGATACAGGTAAAGTATGTCAAGGATACAGCTTAATGGGATGAAGATGCAAAATCCAACAACTGCACAATGACTTAATCTACCAAAAAATGTGGACCAAATCATCTACCATCAAAGTGGACATTTTCATATTAAAAAACCAAATATCAGACACTTACATTTCTCTACAGGTAGAGCATAAGCCAGACAGATTTTGTCTGCTCTACTACTTAACCTGAAACTGGCCTCATTTAGTTTTCCCTTTTTAAGGATTTTTTTTGTTGGTGATGGTTTGGGTTTTGTGTGTTGTTGGTTTGTTCTTTTTTTTTTTTTTTGCTTCTTTTTGGGGCAGGGTGGGGGTGGTGGCTGTTGGTTTTTTTTGGTTTAGGTTGGGGTTTTTTGTATTGGCATTCTGTTGGTGCCTAGGGTAGTGAACTGGCTGAACTGTTTACTGCTGCTGAAACGGGACATCTTACTTGACTTCCTCCTTCCAGTGCTCAGACTGTTGCCCAGCTTCACTTTTTCAACTGTTCTGGTATACTTTGGACTCTCCACTGAGCCAATTCATCCAAATAACGCAGCAAAAATTCTACGTTTACCACTTCTATGCTGTTTGTAGGCTGCTCACCTGTATAACCTAGCTCTGTCCTTGGACTTGCTTAATGCCTTTCAAACATTTTTGCTGAAATTATTGCATCCTATTTTTTCCTTTATGTCATAGCTACTCTTGAAGGCAGGACATTAAAGTCTCTTTTGCAAAATTCGAAAATTTGCAGTAGTTAAACTGACTTTGGGGGCACTGTAGGTCACCCAGAACAAGTGGAATTTGCTGTTGAATTGTACTAATTGGTACGCTGGTTTTAGATTTTAAGAAACTGAGCACCAGAATGTGGAAAAAAGTTGCAGATCAAGAGCTGACAGCTACAGGTATCTTCAGATAGATCTTTGCTCAGTTTCTGAAATCAAGTGCAGAAGAAGCAAATTTGTTGAGATGGAGATGCTTTTAATCAGTAAAGCACCAATTGTGCTTGTTTCACGTTCATAACTGAGCTTAGCCAGACTGCGCCTGGTGTCCTCCTGGTTACTGTCATCTGAAATGCTGTGCAGTTTCAGACTTCACATTCATTGTATTTGCAGTGCTTCGGTACTTCTGTTCTTGGCACCTCAATAAACATTTTGTGATGTTTCCTTTCCATCTCATCTTGCATGTCTCAGACTCCTCTGCGTGTAAGGAAATGAGGAAGAGATTACATCCAATTTGTGTTTCCCTGCTGTCGTGGTTTATTGGACAAATATCAAGCTTAAAATTATACTTATGTTTAGCTAGCTATTTAGCTACGTAATTAAATGACAGCATCTTTTCAGTCTTGTTCTCTCCTGGGATTTTTCTTATCTTGCTGCTCCATGACATTTTAAAAGTGGCACGTTTTTCCTTGACTTCTCTTTTGTACTGGGTCTCACTCCTCTCTTTACTCCATTTTATCTGTTGGGGAAGAATTAGCAGCTTCATTTTATGATAAGATTTCAAGCTGCTGTAGGTGGATGTGTGGAGTGTTTTAAGCACTGCGGTCCTTCTTTCTATCCTCTTTTTAATGTAAGCACAGTGCTAGTATTAATTGAAGGTAATAACCTACTTTACAGAAGTTTCTATCACCAGTTTAATTTCCAGAGTTGATGCTTTCTTCATATGTTTAAAAGAAAAACTTAATTAAACTGTTACTAGTGTAAAATAATTTGTTTCTATTTCAAAAGTTCAAATAGTAGCAAGTTAGAGGGTCCAGAAATTTTATCTGTCACTTACAATGTTCAAAATATAAATGGCTTTTCACATAATTTAATTTTCTCTTAGACCAAGGTGCAGCAGAAAAATTCTGACTTTCTCCTTTTCTTCAGCCTTTGACTCGTCATCCTCTTCTTCCAGCTAAAATGTCCTTGCACAGATGGGAAGCAGCATTAGAAACATCCATGCACTGAGAATGCAGGAGATAGCACTATGCAGCTGTTCAATTCATTAGCCTTTCTGATTCCTTCTGGGAATTAAATTACCGGTTGGATGAAAAGTTCACCACAGTGGGATTGCTTATCAAAGCTCACTTATAGCTGGCATGCAACTGGTGTCTGCCGAATCCTGTATTTTTTAAGAGAAAAGACCATTACCCTGTTTAGTCATAGTACTTCACCAACATAATTTTCTAAGTAATTAAAAGTAAAACAGCCTCAACCAATCTGTTACACTATATCTTTTCCTGTCAGGGCCTTGTTTGATATTTCTTTCTTTTTTTTTTTTTTTTTTAGCAGATGCTTACCAGAGGTTTGGTGTCTTGCTTTCTTCCCTGTCTTAGCACATTCTCTTCAGGGGTTCATTCAGTTTTGCTGCTTAATGTATTGACAGGCTGGATTCTGACATGACATAGACAAAATGATGGTGGTAATTCTGTTTTTATATAGCTTCCAACTAAATCACTTGCATGTACGTGACTTGATTTCGGAAAATAGCCCATAGATCTTAGACTTCTGCCTCCCAAAACTGTCTCTATCAGTCCCATAGTTTAACCTGTGCATATTGAAGTTCAAGTTGAGTCAGAATGTAACACAAGCAGCAAAGCTGAACACCATGCCTTTAGGCCAGATCTGGCCTGTTTGATGTGTTCAGGGGGCAGTCCTGTTTTATATCTCTATTGATGATATGGATGAGAGGGTAAAGTGCACCCTCAGTCAGTTTGCAGGGAACACCAAGTTGGGTGGGAGCGTTGGTCTGCTGGAGGCTCTGCAGAGGGATCTGGGCAGGCTGGATTGATGGGCTGAGGAGGCCAACTGTGTGAAGTTTGACAAGACCAAGTGCACACAACAACCCCATGCAGAACTACAGGCTTGGGGTAAGAGTGGCTGGAAAGCTGCCTGGTGGAAAAGGACCCCTGGGCATGGTGGTCGACAGCAGCTGAACATGAGCCAGCATGTTCCCAGGTGACCAAGAAGTGTAAGTCAAATTATTAAATAACTTAAAATGCATTAATATAGACATAATTTAATTTTGCACATAAATTAGGGCCAAAAGGCTTTGGAGAGTAATGTAGATGCATATCTTCTGTCTATTTCTCTTATCCTGAGTGATGCTGAATGAAGTGCCCTAGCTATTGTGTGGTGATGCTTTCTGTTCTCAGCTGTTACTTAAATCTGACTCGTGATGTCTGTAGACCTGCATAGAAGAACATTTGGCTTGTTATCAGTTACTCCAGTCTTCAGACCAAGTTCACCTCTATAGTTTATAACCCTACTTCACTTATTTTACATTTTTATATTAATCAAATTACTTATTTTACGTTTTTGTATTAATCAAATTATTTTCTTTTTGAGGCGAACAAAATGTTCAACATGAGAGGACATCAATCTTAAGAGGACTTAAAGCTGCAGAGTGAAGTGTAGGCAATTCTGTGGCTATGTATTACTGTTCTGTTATTAAGGCAGGAAGGAAACCATTCTTGTGCTCAAGTTTTTGCAATATTTAGAGCTGGAAACAGGATTTGGAAGAGGGCAGATTTTCCTAGTAATACAAGAATTAGTTTTAGTGGGAGAGGGAACTGTCAAATATGATCTTCAGGTGAAAATTTTTGTTGTGACTCGTGTGGAATCTGCTGTAGGACTGGCATCACTGCATGAGGGTTCTTTCTGTAATAGGAACAAGAGTCAGAACTGGAATAATGTAACAGTTTCATAAGGTTATCGTCATTCTTGTCAAGTAATTGTTTTAATCATTTTACTTATCTAACGAGTGAAAACAAGATTTCCTTTTTTCTCATTGGGTGAAAACCCACTGTTTTCTGTTTGTGTTGGGCAGCCCTGGGGTGACCCAAACACTGTGGGCCGAACCTGTGCAACTTTTCCTTCTTAAACTTGTCTTGAGCGGGCTGACTTTGGGAACGAACCTCAGAACTAAAAAGCCATTGAGGTGCTCCAAAGGAGGTAAATGAAGCTGCTGAAGGGTTTAGAGCACAAGTCTTACGAGGAGTGGCTGAGGAAACTGGGATTGTTTAGCCTGGAGAAAAGGAGGCTCAGTGGGCACCTTATCGCCAGGCCTCTTCTCCCAGGCAACAAGTAACAGGACAAGAGGAAATGGTGGCCTCAAGTTGTGCCAGGGGAGGTTCAGAATATAGATATTAGAAGAAATTTCTTCACCGAAAAGGTTGTCAGGCACTGGAACAGGGTGCCCATGGAAGTTGTTGAATCACCACCATCCCTGGAGGTACTTGAAATACATGTAGATGTGGCACTTAAAGACATGTTTTAGTAGTGGTCTTGGTTAGGTTGGAAAAGACTTTAAAGATTAAGTCAGGCCATTTAACCTAACACTGCCAATTCAATGATTGATTGTCAAGTTGAGCTTTGAATCTGAAAGAGTTTGGCTGCTCAATCCATGTGCAGGAGCAATGTGGAAGAAGAATCCCTTTTCTAAAGTGATTGGGTTCAGTGTTTTGAAAACCTGGCGTGACTAAGGTGGATTTGGGGGTTTCTGCATAGGACAGAACTAGGTGGGTGGATGGAAGGGCACCTTGGACTGAAATAAATATATTCCATGATGGGCAGAATTTATGAATCCCATTACCTTGACAGCAGTGTTCTGTTTCCCTCTACTCTATCTGGCCAAGCAGGGCAGTCACAACAGATCAATATCAAAAAGATACTTGAACTGGGGAGGAAACAGTACATGTGGTGCTATGTGTGGAGCTGAGGATATGCAAGTTCAGTAGCCAGATGCTCCCAAAAGGCATGTTAAAAACATGATTTTTGCCTGAACCTCACTCAGTGGAGAGAAGGGATGATGAATGATTAATTTATACTTTCCTCTTCTCAGATGCTTATGTTCATGAAATATGAATGAAATTGGTTATTTCTGAGTTTTTAGACTTCTGTTGAGTAATTTTTGAATTGGCCATTGGATTCGGAAGTTACTGGAGAAGAAGTAGAATAACTTCATCTCTACTCCCTTAGGAAATCAGGTTAGTATAGTGATTTTTACACTGTGGTCTGTGCAGAACTGTGCATTGTCGGCAGCTGTTAGGAGCAGATCTGCAAAGGAGACTGCTGCGATGTGTCCCAGAGACTGGGCTGGGAATCCTGTTCCTCAGATCGCCCATTTCCAGTGCTGCCTTCTGACAGGAGGAATAGCTTGCTTTGTTTATATGCCTTCAATGGTTATTGCTGGCTGGTTTTCTTGTAGCCTTCCTTAAGGTGATAATTTTACCTACTATGCTCAAAGGCCCTTAGAATTTTTTAAGATAGGTCAGGGTGGTATAAATCTTCACAAAAACATTAAGATCTTCATCTTGACTTAAGTTGCTGAGTGAGAATTGGAGAACTGGAGGGAAAAGAGAGAGGGAGGAAAGAATTTAAGTTTCCATGAAATCATAGCAGAGTTTGGATACAAGCATTATGTGAGTCCCTGTACTTTTATCTGTTGTGTGAAGACAGTGTGAAGATGATGTTACTGAAATAAGAGCTGAGTCTCAGGCTATGAAATTGGAAAAGTATCACAACTTTAAGCTCAGCAGTATGGGTGGGAGGGAGGACCCTTAGAACTGACCTGGAACATGTTGATGTATTATGTACTGTGTATATATTCAGTTTAATATATACATGTTATATGTGTGTATATATGTTTAATGTTCTCTTCATCTGTTTTTTCAGAGCTTTAGCTGTTTATATTTTCATGGCATGAGACACTTTCCATTTGCATTCATCTTAGGGTGGCTTGTATAATGTGACATTTCAGAGGCCTGGAAAACAGGAAAGCACATCCCATGTCTCTGGGCATGGAAACTGCTAAAACTAGAACTGACGACTGCAGATAGGGCACTGAGTTTCAATACTTTTTTCCTGTCCCTTAAAAAGATAACTGGTCCTTTACCGCGAAGTGTGGTTACTGTTTTTTGAGTTAGTGCTGCAAGATGTGTGAAAGTGATTTTTTTTTTTTTTTTGGCAACTGGTGTTAGCAGGGACTTTTGAGCACATAAGAAGATTACAGGGGTAATTACAGGGATGCCTGGACCTTGGGGGTCTCAAGGAAGCTTATAATGGGTGTTTTGGTGACCTATCTGCCTGTGAAGATGACTGTACTCTGGCTCTGTGAATACTTGTGCTAATATACCTCTTTTTCTGTATGGTTTTTGTTTCTTTATTAAACAGGTTGTGGTTTGACTGAAATGTATATTAGACACGGCTATTTATTTTCAAATGAAGTTTTCTTGGATGGGAACACTGCTGCTTGCATCTCTTAGCTGAGTTTGGTACTGAATGTTTTGGTCTTTTTATGTCATTCATTTGGAGAAATAATAAGCAAATCTACTTGTGGGTTAAATGATTTAGTGATCTCCTGGGCCAGAATGAAAAATATTGCTGGAAATAATCTCAGTGTTACTGTTGAATCTGTAGAAGCCTACATGGCCATATGCTTCTATCTTTTTTCCAAATCCTAATTAATAAAGAATAAATGTGTGTATGTGTGTGAATGAATAAAATCCAAGTCATCTCAAGCAGAAGAGATGCCAAGTAGTTAATTTTGCAGGGAGGGAGAATAAGAAGCTAGAGGAAAAAAATAAATCTTTTGGGTCTAGTTTCTAGTTTCTAGAAATTTAATGTAGAAAATTATGACTGAGGCATAACTCCTACCAGTACTTAATTTTTATGAAGCAGCTTGTCATGGAACAGGTTTTGCCAGGGCGTGGAGTCTGGATCCCTGTTAGGGGCTTGCACATGCTGCCACAAAACAGCAAGTAACAGCAAAGTATCTGTCACCTGCTATACCTCGAAGCATCACCAAGACTTCCCATTTGAACTATTCTGCCTGTCAGGTGTCAATGTATTAAACTAGAGGAGGCAAACCACACTTTTTTGATCCTAGGATGGCATTGTTAGAGCAGCTCTGTCTGTAAGGGCAAGGCACGTATAGATTTTCCTCCAGTTTTATTTCCACATAAAGAACAGCCTCTCTTGGCTTCCCAGCTGAGGCTGAAACATCCAACACTGCTGCCGGTGCCAGAACCTTGACCCTACAGCACAGAAGTGTAACTGTCCATACCCGTTTTTCACCTGAGTCTTTTCAGGTGGAAGCGTCACTTAGTATAAGTTTGAGGAAAAAATTTTCAGTGCAGTGTGCAGTATATGCTCACAACTTTATCTCACACAATTTTTTGTCAGCAGTGATAGAAATTTAAAGCATTCCACAGCAGCAGGAACTGTCCTACTTTGCTCTTAATCTCAGTTAGCAGGCCAGCACTAGTTGATAAAAATGTTCAGTTTTGAAGGCCCAAGTAGGTCTTGGAAGTGCAGCTGAGGATAACCACAGCCTGGGCTGCTGAAGAAACTTCTTTGCTAGCTGTAGGGGAGTCCAAAGCTCAAAATAAATTTTTCATTACTTTGGTTTTATCCTTGCTGTAGGTATCATGAGAAGCAGGAGGGTAGGGAAAGAGAGGGTGAAATAGCCTTATGAATTAAAAAGTGATATGTCTGTGATGGGGGCATGACTTTTTTGACTGTAATTGTACAGGTGTTTGCACTGAACGCTTTTAAAGTGTTTGTGGCTGTAACTTCTCCTTTGTCATGGTTGTAAAAAGATGTGAAAATAAATTTCAGGGAGCTGAACGCTGTGGTTTGCTTACAGGTGGAAATGCTACTCTGTTCGGTTGAGTCTTTCATAGTGTTTGACTTATTTTTATTCCAGTTGTAATCAAGGACTGAACAGTCTGGCCTTTGAAAAGGAATGGGCAATGCTGGAAGGCAAGAAGGAGAACTTGGAGGCTTGCCTCACTTGAGAAAGGTCCCTGACAGCACAGCTAGACAAGTTGTGCTTCTATAATGAGTTTCTGTGGTTGTTGAGAGATACTGTAAATAACACATTCACCGCAGAGGATGCACAAGTGGTGACTAAGTCCTACACATACCACTTTCAAACAGTGGTCCCTTTCACTACTGGGTCGTCAGTGGTGTGAAGTTGTTTGTATATATTTTTATCCAGCTGAACACAGAACATATTGTTCTGTTG
>NW_020955277.1:1305385-1483030 GCF_003031625.1 Empidonax traillii
TTTTTTTTTTTTTTTTTTTTTTTTTTTTTTTTTTTTTTTTTTTTTTTGGCAACCTCATGTTTATGGTGAAAATTTGCTATATATAAGCTAACATTTTTGGTTTAATAGATCCTGGAGAGATTAGTTTTTCAAGGAAAGTTTGGATGTTCATAAACACAACCTATTGGTTTATTTTCTTTATAACAGCTGTGCTGTATATGATAAACTGAAGGTTTAGTCCTGCAGCTTTAAAATGTGACATTGATTTCCATCTACAGTGCATCTGAACAGCTTGGATCAGAGGAAATAGGTCTGAAAGCAAGAATCAGCTGTAATTATAATTCCTTATGTGGTTGTTTAAACTGTTCTTAAAGACCTATATTGATGGAGACTCCTGGACCATCTGGAGCAATCGTTTCCAATACAGAGCAACATTGACCTTTGGAAAACTCATCCTAATGACTTTTAGGACAGCTGAACTGTCCAGTACAGAAGTGGAAAATAGATTATTCCTCCTTGCTGTAATTTTGCATAAGCTTAAAAACAGTTGGCATGTTTTATTCTGCACCTTCCCTGTACTCACTTTTCTTTTAGAATTATCAATTTCAACATTATCCCAGTTGTTTCCTCATTAGAGCACCTCTGTCCAGTCTAGTACTCTTTTTTGGATACTTTATAATTAAACCATATTTTTCTTTAAATGAAACATCCAAAACCGGACAATAAGTCACATGTAAGGCTCTTCTAATTCCTTTTTTAGTATTACAGCAGGAGACAACCGACTTGGGTTTGTATCCCTTCCTGTAGGACCCTGTGTAGTCAGCTGGGCGAGAAGCCCTGTGTTTCCTACAGCACCCAAGGGGCTTTGCTCAGGACCACACTCAAGGGACTGAGTTATACCACTGTGCTGGGTGCCAAATAATGTTGGCCCTGCCGGATGGAGTCTGCAGAGAAAAGAAAAATCTTGTTTCAAAGGTTGAATAAGGCTCAGCTCATTGCAGATGGGAGCATTAAAATATATTGCACTTGAAAACAAAGCTCAGACTATCATACTCCCATCACATTTTCTCTTTTCATTTTAATTAACAGATTCTATCTGTACCACATCCCTTCTGGGGTGAGTCCAATATTAGTTCATGGACTGAATTCTCTTTGTAGACAGTTACTCTCTGTGTGCAGACTTTCCCAGGTTAGGATAGCAGCACTTTATGGATGTTTGAATACCTGTGTAAGGTTAAAAGCAAAGGATAATCAAGCCCATGTACTCCAAAACCTTTTCTTCAGACCTTTATGAGCCCTGTCTAGTCCACTTATAAAGAAAATAGAAACTTCCCTGTGTTTTCAGAACTCCTTTCCCTCACTCTTAGGGAAAAAACTCCCCTCCGTGAAGTGCTTTTTTCTATGCAGGAAGAGGAGAAATTTATGATAACTGTACTAGTACCAGCCTCTATATGAGATCAGCAAGAGAGTGTTTATGGGGTAATGGGAATATTGCAGTTAGACATAATTAGTCTAGAAGTCCACTCCTAACTGACTGTTTGTTGGAGGGGGATTTGAAACCACAGAGAGTGAAATAAGTAGACTGTAGCTCATAACTTGTGTAAGACTGATGTGCTTTTTTTCCTTTAGCAGAAATAGAAATTTTATACTAGTTTGGCTATACAGGCTGAAGTAGTAGAGAGTATGTGTGCAGTGACCTGATCCACACACACTGGCCTTTTTTGATCATGGGCAGTTTAACAGTGTGACTTGTGAAAGGCCAAGTTGTAGTAAGAAGGGAAGGAGATAGCCATATGCATGGTGCAGCCTCTTAAATAATTGAAATCTACTTGATATAGAAGACCTTATCCTCTGTTACTGAGGGCTGTTCTTTTCCATAGGAAAGGATTTCATCTTGAGAGAATTTCATCATTTATGTATTTGACAGTACTTGAGGTAGTTGCTTCAAAAAGTTTCATTTGGGATATCTCATCTTAGCACTTTTTAGTGGTTTCTAAGGTGTGGGCATATAGTTACTACATATAACGTTATTTCCTGGTTATTAGAAGAAGAATGCATCAAGGGTTAACCAGGACCTTCAATTCAGCTCTTCCACCTAAGAAAGGGGAAGGATCCCGATGTATAGGAGTTGGGTCAGCTCCCAAGAGAATGTCTGGTTGGTTGTACCTAATGTGCTGTTCTCTAGCAACCTCTGCCATTTAAAGCAGGAGTGGATTTTCCAGGTCTATAAGGGAGATATATGAAACAACACTTATGTACATCGTAAATACTACATCTCAGGTAACTGATAACTTACTAGAGAAGGTTAGTGTATTTTTACCCCTTTCTTTTGAACCTGTTTTACTACACATAGAATTCTTCTGAACAGTAAATTTCTTGAAACAGATACACTGTGAAAATGATCACATCTGTGTTATTTCTTTATTCAGTAATATTGTATATTAACATTATTTTGAATAACAGCAGAAGTAGTTAATAGCATGTACAGTCATTTTCATTTCAATTCTGTTTGTCGACATTGTGTTGCTAAGCCTTTTTTTTTGAAAAATCAACAGAAGAAGCCTACAATTATTTTAAATTGTACTAAGCATGTAGTAAGGGAGAATAGCTCTGTTTCAGAAAATGGTCTTCTCTCTATCTTGGAAAATCATATCTGCTTCAATTTATATGCAAATAAAAATTGTGCATCAGCCTTCTGTCTACTTTATGTTCTTATTCTTGAAACTCAGGTCTTGATTCCATATAAAACTGTACTCATGCTTACCCACAGTTCTACCTTATTACAGATGTCACTCAGTTTATTTCCTTCCTCTGGAAATACTTTGGAAAGGGAAGGGAAATGCTCCAAATGTGATACTGTGTGGTGAACATTGTCAGTCCCAGTTTCAGTGCAGTGATATTTTCAAGTAGGAAGGTTAAAGCTATTCATGACATCAATCCCCAACTTCTAAATGCAGTTTAGATTCCAATGGGTAGCTGTTCCAGCTTCCAAACATAATATGCTGTCATGAGGTGTAGCACATATGAAAGGAACTTGGTGCTTCACCAGATTCAATGTGACAATATTTTTTAAAAGCTGAAGCTATTGACCACATCATAAAGAAAAACCCACACTTCTATGTTCAAAATCAAAGGTGCATGTGTTTCAGCTTCTGAAAGTGTATACTGTGCTGAGTGGTTCCACATAAGGAAGGAACGCGTCACACTGGTTTAAACTTACAGGTTGTCCTGAAGTGTAGATAATACAATCTCAAAAACAAATACCAAGGCCTGAATGGAAGACAAGCCTGTATTCTTCTCATGAGACCCATGCTTACCGTTCTGGGATGTTATTCTTTTTATTGTATTTGTCTCGGCTGCTGTGCAGCCAGAGTGCATCTCAGCCCTGTTTCCCATTTGCTTTCATGGTTTTAACCAGATGTGAGACTGACCTGAGGAGCTTCTAATCCGGGCCCAATTTTTTTTTTCCAGTGGAGAATTCCTTTAACCATGCCATCAGTGGTAGGTGGAGTAGTACCTGTAGGTCTTTGTTTAATCAGTATGTGCTGAAATTTGCAGTATCTTACTGAGTGACATGTAGTAGCTTTACTGAACAGTAATGGCACGAGTTTACACAGTAGAGCCTATGGAGAAGTGAAGGGATAACCCAGGGAGCTTAAGGACTGTGGAAATTCCTGGTCAGGTCTTGGAAGAATAATTTCTTCGATGTCGTCAATAGCTTTGGCAGCAGTTCCCAACCAAGCTAACATGGTACCACGCTACAGGATCTTGAGAAGTCATTGTGGCAACCAAGGTGACAAATATGCAATGATTATTACTGAATGTGGCAGAGTTTGACTGTTATCAGCCTGTGCATAATGCCTTGTCCACGTCCTTTTCTCCTCGCTGCTTTAAGTTAAATGTATTTTCTTGCATGCCCCTAATAAATGTCAGTGATAACAAAAACATCTCCAAGCCATGCTGTGGCTGATTTCTTCAATGCTCAGTTCTGAAACGTGTTTCAGTTGCTCTGCTGGTAATCTTGCCTGGGAAAGGCGCATCAGTGGATCTGTTTCCTAACAAGTTTGTTTCTCACTTGGCCCATGTGTTTTAAGTTTTGATAAGAGGGCATTCCTTCCTGTAGTTTTTATTGTTGTCTTTGTAGTGTATTTCTCAATATATTAATTAGGAATATACGAGTTTGTGATGTTCCTGAAGAGTTATTGTTCCTGTACAAAATGCTGTGAGCAGACCATAAAGTAGGGCTGTGTAATGCTTTCCACTCCCATATATTTTTCGTTGACAGTTGTTTTGTTACCTTCCCAGTTCTTCTATACCTATTTCTAGTAAGAAATACGTAATCTAGTAGTCCGTGGTTAGATTCTGATTTTGGATTATCTATATGTTGTTTCTTCTAGCAAATCCTTTTCTGGGTTATTTCTTCTGCTCTTGTTAGCATAATATTTACTCCTTTTTTTTATTTTTTTTCGCTTTGTTAACTGAGGCTAAGAAGTCTCTAGGGCCATGCAGAAACTTATTACAGGATTGTCTTACTACCATGACTTGGGGACTTCAGTGTCCGCAGCTTCTTTCTCCTAAGTTTGCCACATGACCCTTTAATACCAGGAGAGAGAAGACTCACACCTTAGTATCAAGGGTATTGTATATTTGGCTGATATCTGGTGGCCTCACAGAACCGACTTCAATATTGGCAACTTTACTGGAGCCAGCAGAATTGAACTCGTTTGTGTTGGTCATGAGCTTGGCCCCAGGTCTGAAAGCTTAGGCAGCAGAAGCTCAGGATAACCTGTTTCCAGCAGAGTGCTCCAAGAGCAGTGATTAGGCCTGATGTGTTGCATTAAGGACATGGAGGAAAAGGCTTTGGGCAAGTTTCGTTTCTCTTAAGATGCGAGCAACTGCGATTTCTTTACTTGTCATGTTTTCAGGATGTTGCTAAGGAGAACAGGATAAAAAGATGAGAATGAATTGCTAAATCTTGAGATACTTGCACAGGAAAACTACTTGATGATATAACTATTCTTAAAGCTAGTGAGGTTCCAGAGTCTCTAGTAGCGATACTTGCATTGAATTTGCCTATGTTATGCTGTGGATGCCTAAACTTGACAGCTTATAGAGAAGAGGCAGAAAAGTGTGGGGCTTTTGTGTTAATATTGGTTTTTCGTTTGTTTTGGTTATGTTTTTGTATGGGGTTTATGGTTTGAAATAATACTTCTGTTACCTTCTTTTTCTTGTAATTTTGCCAGGGAATTGTCTTCTGGAAGTTTTATGTGTATAAATTATGGGAGAAGTTTGGTCTTTGATGTTGTGCAATTACTCTCTTTACTACAGGATTTTTTAGGAGGTTTCTCTTTCTCCAGGTGAAACCAAGGCCAATAACACTTGCACATTGTAAAGAAAAATTTTAGGTAACTTATTTCAAACCTTTACTTAAATTGAGTACTTCTTGAATTTCTGTTCCATCTCTTTGTGTGTCCCTTTTCTTTTCATGTTTTCAGCACTCTCTTGGTGAAGCTCTTCTTTTCAGCTCCAAAGGCCGGGGTAGCTGGGACTGTTCTGCTCTCTTTCCCAGCTTTTCTTTGAAATCTCCCTTTCCTATGAAAATGGGTTGACAGATTCTCTCTCATGTGACTAAATTTGCCGAGCGATACACGCTGCAAGTACCACTAAATGCCTTCGTATCCGACTGTGCAAGAGCTTTTCAGTATTACTTGCTTATTGCATATACAGCTGTTTGAAAAATTAAGCATGTCCAGGCATATTGTTACGATCTGGCCCTGGAGCAATGAAGTTGTTGTTCTGAGTTCAATACAGAGTGTTTGTACTATGCCAGCTGAAAATCTCATCTTCAGATTTTTCATCGTGCTTTGTGTATGTAACAGAAGCCTTGTGAATTAACCTCTCATAGGAGCTGCTTTTAGGTGTTGCAAGTTGGGGCTTCCACTTATTCCTTGAAGTAATACAGTTTTGGAGAAGCGAGCCTGCTGACCTGAACAACTTAAAGCTCAGTCAAGGGTATTTTTCCTTTGTCAGCATGGCACAGTTAAGGATATGTGTCAATGAAGAGAGTCCCCGTGGATAACTGGGTTTCTAGGATACAGCATAGCTTCTGTTTTAATTAGGCAGTTCCTCTTGTCTTTAAGCTTTCTGTCACTTCATTGCTTGTAGAGATTTTTGTGGTGTTAATGCAATTTAAGAAGTAAAATTTTAGCAAAAAATACAGCCTTAAAACATTTGAGTGCATTGTGTGCAATATGCCACTTACTGATCTATCATCTGCACTAAAAAAGGCTAACAGAAATTTAATTTAATTGCTCTTTTAAAAAACTTCCAGAATCTGCATTTTGGTGGACACTGCAGTGTTGAGTATAAACATAAAACTTCTCAGTAGTCATTTAGTTGGGTGAAAACTGACACTGGCTCTTTAGGGACTAAAAATCAAGTTCTGTGCAGAGAGCAGTAAAAGAAGAAAAAAAATGTGGGGGAAAGAAAGCTTTCTCATTTTAAAAATGTGACCTGGTTATCCCGATGAACAAATCTGATGAGAGTTTTTCTTAGAATTAACATTTGTAAAGTCAATTCAAGTTTGTGTGTACTTTGTCTCTAACATATGGCTTCCCACACGATGATGTCATCTACAGCTAAGTGCCAAAAAAAGCGTGAATGCTCCCTGCAAAAGCTACACTTTGAACCAGGATTTGACTTGTGGTTTCTGTGCGTGTGTGTTTGTGGCCAGACAGCTGGTCACGTTAGAGCACTGAGCTCTACATGGAACCATTGCTTTCCTCGGCTGTGGGTGATGGTCTGCAGGAAGAAATAGTGGCCGTAGAAAGCTTCCGTATGGAAAACATGTACTCTTCTTCCCCCTGAGATGTTGGAAGTGGTGTGAATTGTCATGGCTAATTTGCTTCCTCACCTTCCTGGTGTCTCTGATCAGAGGAGTTCTAGGGAGGGACTGTCAACTTGAGGCATCTTGCTGCTGTAAGAGCTTTATGCAGTTCCATGAGTGAGGATTTCTGTATAATTTGGGCTTGCAGGTGTTGTGTAGGCATAACAAACTGTTCTGGGCATGGGTTTTGTTCCCAGCCCACTTGTCAGCAAAGTCATGGTTTTTCCAAAGGTGGTAGTAATGTTTGGGAGGTGGATATTGATGTATGCTCTTGTTTATGGAGCAGGTGGTGGGGCTGCTCCCTCTGGCCCCCTCTGTATGCTCTCCTGCCCTTAGTGCCCAGTCTGGTGGTCTGCTTGTTCCCTCCTTCTGTGTTACAAAAAACTTCCCTTGGGTTGCATGGGGTTTTTTTTCTCTCTTCCATGCAAACCAGAATGTGGTATGAAATAAAGGGAAACTGTGGGGTTTTTTTCTGTTGGTCTACCATTTACTGTAAACTACCACAGGATCCTGTTCTACTTCAGCTGTGGAGATGTTAGAAAGATTCCTGGATCAGAACACATTGCAAGTTTTCTCCTGAGCTGTTCCATCAGCCATGCAGTGGAAGCTGGGATCTCAGACTGCCTACAGCTCTTTCATGTGATGATTACCAGCAAGTGTCCTAAAGGAACTTCTGAGGGTGGTTTTAATGTTGGAGAAAGAAGAAAATGTATATGCTAGTGCTTAGTATTGCAGGCTCATTGGTATTAGTTGCCAACCTCAAGAGGGCATGAGGATTTCATTGTGTATTTTTTTGACTCAGGTTTGAAATTAGTTAGATTGCTTTCTACTAAAACTCTTTCTGTACAAAGCCTTCATTATCTCTGCTGGCCAGCAAGCAAGGGTTTATCTTTGCCCCTTTCCTCTGTACTTTGGTGCACCTTTTCTTCTCATGCAGAGATGGAAGCTTGTGCTCATTTGCTGTGCAGGAGGAGGAGGTTCTTGTCTGCTTGCACCTGGGCAGCAGCTGAGCCACATCTGGTTGCATGTGAGTGAAAAATAAGATGTTCTGCTTCTTTGTTGGCTATGTATTAAAAACTGAGGTGTGCAAAACTGAGCATGTTTACATAGGCACTCACTTTGCGTGCTGCTTCCCATGAACCCTAACATTTTTCTCATAATGCTGCTCTTTCTGTTGTGAAGCTTTATCATCAACTGCAGTGAGAAAGAGAGCCAAGACATAGCATAATTGTTCTGTTTCTTTACCTTCCCTTTCTTTTAGTGTTTCAGGTGGTACAACCAGCTTAATTAGTTAAAATTTCTAAAGTACAGCTGGTAAATGATGAGATTATCTTCTACAATAAAAAAATAAGCATCTCTGAGAAAGAACTGTTAGAACTCCGGATGGTTTGTGTCCTGTGCTGCCCTGAGGGAGAATTGAGCATGCGTGCAGCACATGCTCTGAGGAACACAACCTTCCAAAATCTGTCCAGAGCCCTACAGAGGAGCTGTGAGCTGGAGCTTGAGAAGGGAGGAATGGTGCAGGCTCCCGTCCCCTCCTCTCCCTGGCTTTTGTGTGCCAGAGGTGATTACTGTCACTGTTCAATCCATGCCTAATGCCTCTCAGAAAAGAAAGCAGACAGCGTTTCGTCTGTACATGCTTCTGTGACTGGTATTTTCCTACAAGCCAGACACCTAAGAAATTTAGTTAGAGGCTTACACAAGGGAACTGTGTAAATTTTTTGCGATGACCTAATGCATACAAGCTCTTTTTGGTGGAAGCTGAACTAAACGCTGTTAAGTAAATTGGAAAGTTATTAAGTGTTAAGCTTTAGGAGGAAGAGTTACCATTTTTTTAAGATACATTTTCATCCATCATTCTCCCTACCCTTGGGTGGTCTCATCCTACGATATATTCAGTAACTCCAATTTCTTACTTTCCATTTCTCAAGGAAAAACTTAAACTGTTATTAAAAACTTCCCTTAAATGTGTTATGCTACTCTATCCCGAAGTCAGGGAGCTGTTTCAAGTGGTGAATGTGCCTAGTGAGTTCATAGCTTTAATTTCAGTAATTTGGGAGTTGTTGTTACGTAGTTATTTAAGAATTTTCCCATAATATTTGGAATGTATGTAATATTGGCTGCCTTTCTACCTAAAATGCATCAGTTGGAAACAATGGGCAGCAATAAAAAAGCAATTTTATTTCGTGCCTAAAAAATAAAGCTACTAAAATTTAATTTTGTAGATCATTGTGTTAGTACACAGAAGATAATTTTTTTTAAATTATGGATGTTTTGAACTGTTTTGCTGCTAGTCTAGTGGCACTTTCTGATGTTTGTATACTTTATTAGCAATTACTTAGTTTCTCAAAAATAATAAAATGAAAATTACTAGTTCAATTCTCAAGGTTTAATTTTTATCACAAGTAAAGATTTCTCTGTCATTGTCATGCCTGTAGCTTTCATCTATAGTTAACATCTTCATAATATAGAAAATTACCTACATTTTAGTAGACACTGAGAATTGTGATATTGTACATTTTAATAGGAGAGTGCAGAAAAACGATGCAACTTTTTGAAGTCACATGAGACATCAGTGGCAGAGGTGAGATTACATCTGGATCCTGCATTTAAAAGTACATGAAAGTGTATTTATTATAACTGAAGAAAATGTGAAAGCACTTGAATATATTCATATATTATTACAATTACATATTTCAAACTTTTTAAAATTATTGTTATAGATTATAGAACAGAGATTACTTTTCAGCACTACAGCTACAGGAAGGATGAAATCTGCATCCCTCTAATTGCTTTCTGGAAAAATGACTAGCCTAGTTCCTGTTTTATGAACATACATAGTTTCCTGGCAAGCAGAGATGGTATATTTTTGTCCCCAAAGAAGTCTACAGACTGCAGCAGTCCTTTGCTGTAGTCATGAGGAAGTGCTGTGATTCTCCAATTCACACAAGTCTGCGCCAGCGTTACTGGTGCAGGGCTATGCTTCTGTAATTACGGATCTGGCAGTTAAAGGGGTCGTTGTGTTCAGTGACAGGTTTCATTACTTGTGAATTGCTTGTGACTCGTACCAGTTCTGGGGGACGGCAGAAGCAGCAGAGAGTTCGTCACCCCAAGCCCACCAGCACATTTCCTGTGCTTGTTGGTCCTCCCGCGTCCGAACGTTGTTGTCTGAGCTGAGGCATTGTACTGGTGCCATCTGTGCCTCCTGTGGTCCCTGCCACTAGCGCTCGCCTTTCCTCCCCTTTGCTGTAGCTTGGGATCACAGCTTTGTTCCCTAAGCTATCTATTCTTTTACATAATGTTATCAGCTTGGCAGTGTCTGGCTTGTCTGATCATCAGCCTGTCCCCTTTGCCTCACTCAACGGCAGGACAGGGGAAACTGTCACCCCACAGTAGCAGCTGTGCAAACAAACAAGTCAGCATTGATATTCATCAATAGCTTTGAGCAGTCATGGCATTGAGATGCACCAGAACATGTGCAGTCTGTCTGCTTCCTTTGTCCCATGGTATAGCCAGATCGGCCACTCTGCACTGATGAGGGTGATTGTCATGCTGTGGTGTGCCTTCTCCTCCTCCTCTTTTTCCTTTGCTTTTCCTTCCTCTTTGTGGACTGTCTGGCTACTCCCAGGCACATCTGCCACGCGTCCCATCTGCTCTCCCTGAGAGGCACGCTCAGTTCTGACAAGCAGTATTCAAGTGGTACACTTTTCCCTGGAGATGACAGAAAACACCAATTTGTGTTATTAATGGCATGTCACTGGTGCTCTCTGCTTCTAAAACACTAAGCAAAGCAAATAGCGTGGAACATCAACTCGTGAACTTGCTGGTGAGGAATTGTTTCAAAATCCTATATGCACAGGTGAATTTTTCCCATTCCACTTAACTCAAGTAGTACTGCTCTTAACTTGTCTTATAGCTTGTAACTTTTTCAAGACACAGTGTGTTTTCCTTCTAAAAATGAAATATCTACTTCAGAAGTTGTATTCTTTCCTTCCTGGCATCAATGGCAAGATTCTTTGCATTAAGAGACAGAAGTTTATGATAAAATTGTTACTTACTATCACTTTGTCTTTCAAGGAAAAAATATTACCAGACTGTCTGAAAAAAACCAAACCAACAACCCCAAAAGCTAATTCTAAAGTCAGGAAGAGTTTAAAGCCAAGACTGACCTTGCCTCCTCCACATGTCTGTTGGACAGCTTATGGTTGTGCAAGTTACTCTTCAGAACATCTTTCTGTGACATGTAGTCACTTCCAGCAGGATCTTGCCATGTGACAGCTCCCCATCAAGTTGAACAAAGACAAAAGGAGCTCTCTCTATGGGTGAAGGAGGAAGTTGATATGCAGCATAGGCATGTATAGGCACTAAAGTGATGGAATCGCCACTAACTTTGGGTCAATGATTTGTGGAAACGTGTGATCAAAAGTGCAGTTACTAATTAGTGTGTATTCACCTTTGCCTGATCGTATAAACTGTCAGGTGTATCAGCTCTGCACTTGCCATGCATGTACTGTGTTGAAGCTAACACGGCTGCCTTGTGTGCTGCTGCAGGGATTTGCAGCATGGAGCTGTGATGAGCAAGAACTGCTTTCTCTGTTAGCATGCTTGCCTGCAATGTGGAATTCATGGTAAGCAAGGGTTGGATGTCCAAAGTGTGACCAAGGTGGGCAGGATTTTAGAGGGCTGGCTAAAGGAACTGTGCACGCATATAGGGAGAGAAGTGATTCGTTTTGACACTGGTTGTTTCATAGCTTTGTAAGTATTTCCCTTTAGTAACTCCCTGCTTACTCAGAATGTCACAAAGAGAAATATAGAGGCTGGAAGCCTAAGTCAAAAAAAGGAGACAAGGCCAGGGAGGCTTCTAGTGAGGAAAAAACATGGAACGGCGTTTGGTCAGCAAACAGAGCTGGCTCAGCAAACGTTTTTGGTTCTGTGCTTGCAAGAAACTGTTATGTTAACTCCTTATGAAAGCTGTTATTCCATGATGGCTGCACTGTGCTGTGTTCAAACAGTAGACCTCTGTGCAAGAGGCTGAGGATGGACTTGTGTATCCATTGTCTTATCTAGCTTTTACAAGACTGTTTTTTCTTTTCTTTCTTTTTTTTTCCCTTCACCTGAGAGCATTGTAAGGCAGTATATTTTATACCACAACTAAGCATCATAAAGCTGGTAGTGCCTACAGTGAGTTTCAGGAGCTAAAAATGGACTGGGACTACTTGAGAAAATAGTATCTGCAGTGCTGCAAAACATGGTCCATGAAATCTGTCAAATAAGGGATGTAATCACAGCACTCCTATTGGGTTAGGTGTGATTAGTGGTACAGTGGTATTTGCTCTGTGCATTAATTCTTGTCATTGTGCTTTTCAGAGCAGCACCTTCAAAACTTACCAGGTTGGTGTGTCAGCACCTAGAAAGTTCTATTAGAAAGTTTAGTAAACAGACCAGGGTGGAAGGAGTAAGGAGAGCGGTTTATCACCTTTGGTAAGTGGTGTTAGACTGACAACAGTAGGTAACAGATCAGATGAGCTATTGCTGCAAGGCCTTCTGTGGGTTACTGAGTTCAAGGCATCCTCTAAAGGGTTACATACGTAGTTGCAGTTGAGCTGTGAACTGTATCACTGTCCAGCCCTTTTTTCTGTGTATGCTCATTTTTATTTGAAACTTAGCCCTGGTGGTTTAACTGGATGTGATTCTTTCACCCCCAGCCTTTTTAATGTGTCCAGCAACACTGTCTGGACACTCCTATATGAAAACAGCATGGTCTGGTGGGGTAGATGAATTAAGGATGAACCTTTTGTGTGTGTCCTTGAAAAATATTCTGTGGCAATTTTCTATGATTTCCTTTAATAATTCAACTCTGAATGCTATTAGTCCAGTCTTGACATTTCAGGAAAGTATTCAAGCAATAATCAACCATTTCTCTGCAAAACTCATCTGTGGTTGGAAAAGCTTATATACAGCTCTTCTCTGTAACCCAAGAACACTTTTGTGAGAGAGGAGAGTATTCTGTTAAAGTATGTGGTGAATTCTTAGCTTTTTCTCCTGCCCCGGCCATTACTACTTGAACTCCGGAAACTGGAGCAGTGAAAAGCTTTATTACAGGTGGCCCATGAACAGAGCAGTTGTGTAGAGGGCTGTGAATAAAGATGGCAACTGTATAATGAAGCAGTTTATCACTGCTAACAGGTCAGACTTAAGATGAATGATGGACAATGAAGGCGTAACTACCGGTCATGTTACTTGGCAAATTTGTCTAGTTGATATCAGGTCCACATTTGCCTTCTGTAAAGGGAATCTCGTCATCTCTCGTAAGTGTCACTTATTTCTGAGGGAGGATCTGGTCCTTCAAACAGAACAGATCTTCTAGTGAGCCTAATATTAAGAAATAATATAAGTGGAGGAAATGAAGTGATATGAAAGGAAAGCACTATACCTAAGGTTATGTAAGATTTTGGTGTCTTTACATTGTGAGACCATTTGCTGACATGCACTGTAGCCTTGCATAGGTAAGAGGGAGCCGCTTTCTACCCGTCCATGGGGCTCAGTTAAATGCTGCTGTAGAGACAAGTTGGTGCAGAGTGAGAGGAGCTTGTGTTGGCCAGCTCATTTCCAAGAAATGGAGTTTGTCTGATCTGGCTTGGTCACGGAGGTTTTGTCTTCACCCTCAAATTCTGGGCAGGTGTCTCCAGCAATACTGTGTGTGAGGTACGCTCGTTGTGATCTTACTACTTGTACTAATCTTTGACTTTTGTTTTTCTCTCTCCCTCTTTATTTAGATGAAAGATCCTTGGGACAGCAGAATTTTTCCTTTTTCTCAATGGACTTAAAGGTGCACGAAAGCATATCAGGCAGCAGGACACAAACGGCCTTAGCAAAAAGTGATTTGAAGTCCCAAGAAAGTAATTTGCTTCAAACGGCTTTATCATCAGTTACCACTTCCTTTGATGTGACTTTACTTAGCCAAGAAGAAACAGCCAGGATTTCAGAAGGGAGAAGTACACCGTTGGTGGATGTCTCTGTAACAAGCAATGAGGCGTTCTTAAGTGACGATGAATTTGTTAGCTCACTTTCAAAGGCACAGTGGACTCCTCCACTGAAATCTTTTGCAGTTTTGACAGATAATCACTCAGTTAATACAGTAGAGCCATCAAGAGAAATGTTAGAAACTGTGTTGCTAACACCTTCATTATCTGTCCTTTTTTCACCATATGATATCTCAAAACCAGCACAGCAGAAGACTCCGTTGAGCGCCGTCCCTGAACGCAGTACCACTCTTACAGAACTAAAGCCTTTTGTACTGGATCGTGAAATGCTAACAGCAAGCAGAGACTTGCTGTTGTACCCTCCAAATGCAGCTATTCATTTCACTTCCTTTCCTTCAGAGACTGGAGTTGTGGCACAGGAAAACATTAATGCGAGTTTAACAGCTCTGCCTTTTGGGGCTGCTTCAGAAGGATTGCCTCTTCATCTCAAGCTGCTGGGTAGAACTAGCCCTGTGATCCCAGATGCCACAGCACTAAGTGCAGACCTGTATGGTGGCGTTTACGCCGATGGGAGTAGTAGGGCAGCAGAATCTCTCAGTCTAAGGACATACCCCACTCCAAGCATTCCCTGGGCCATGCCAACTTCAGCAGCCAGCGCTGAGCCTGCTTTTTTTCCTATTAGTCTTCCACTCGTGTCTTTCCCACTTAACTCAGCTGCCATTTCCAGGAACTCTAAGACAGTTCTTAATGCCAGCCTGTTTACACGTGAATTCTCCACTACAGCACCAAATTTGCCTGCTGGTTCAGAAATACCAAGTCAATCAGAGCTTGTCAGTGAGCTCACAAGTCCAGTGCCTTTCACGAGATCATACAGTTACTGCCTGTATTGTGACTCTGTTTCACTTCTGCCAGAAGCAGGCTTTTCCCCAGAACCTGATGTGGGCTCAGGTGATTATGTTGAAACTATGTCCATCAAAGCCTCTGAGGTACAAGGCGTAACTCCATTTACAACCGTAATTACTGATGGGTATGAATTAGAGGAACCTACACCTGAGATTTTTGATACTTCTTTTCCATCAAGACCAGTTGTTTCATTGTCTTCAAGATTTGCAGAAATCCCTGATTCGAGCACTTTAGTAAGCTTTACAGAGACTAGAACACCTATAAAAATTTCTCCTTCCTACCATCAGCTCCCTGGAGGAACATCACTGAATATGTCTGTTGCCCAGTCCCTCCCTGTTCTGGAAACAGTTTCATTGACACTAAGCACTCATGTGGAACTTCCTGGTGCCACCACCATTCTGTTTGACTCTACCATCATCCCGAGTGAGCCAGTAGCGTCATTCTCAATCAGTCAGACAACTTTGCTGGAATTGCCAGAATTAATGCCATCAGAATCTGTGGTTTTGCTTGACAAGACATCTACGAGGGAGGAACCGTCTTTAAAGATTTCAGATTTTCCATCCAGTCTTTTATCAACACCGTTTCTTATTGAGTCTAGCTACTTATCTTTATCATCGACCGTGCTAGATTCTTCCTCTGTCAGGCAAAGTGGTTTATCAACACTCTTACCTCATATCTCGTTGACTGGGACATCAGTACTTTCTGAGGATGTTACCAGCTGGGATGTGGCTACCACTGTCAGCTCTGCCACTGACACCAAGGTTTCTCAGTTAGATCTCAGCCTAACACCATACTTTCATTCAAACGTATCATCCCTTCCAGATGCACATGTTCCTGAAATAATGCCATCATCAGATTTTCCCTCTGGGTCATCTGTGTTTCTGGAAGCACCCTCGGTACTGCCAGTGGGCTCTGAAGTTGTATTTACCTCAGCTGTTACAGCAGCTACCTCTCAGCTGGAGCCTTCACTCTCCACCTCTCACTCCGTGGTTCCTACCCTGGTGCTGCCCACTTCTGACACCCAGTCTGCTACCAGCAGCATCTTGCTCAGTGAAACAAATCTGATCTCTTTGTTTACTACCTTTCCGGCAACTCCTGTCTTAAATGTATCTTCATCTCTGCTCTCAACTGCACTGGCTTCTGATGAGGATATTGGTGCTACAGTTTACCCCACGCTGCTTTTAACATCTCGCAGCGAGGGCAGTGCTCCCACAGCCCTTCCTCCCACAGACCCTGACAACCTCACATCAGCTGCCAGCACCATCAACGTGATGCCCTTTCCTACAGCATCTCTCTCTGTGACTGTGGCATTTACTCCCACACAGTTTCCTCCAACTTCTAGCCCTCCCACTGGATATGAAGTTCCATCAGGAAGCAGTGTAACTGCTGGCACTGATGCCTCAGCTCCTTCCACCAGCATCCCCACAACCACTGTCACCAGTGGCACAGGCAGCCATGGCACAGCTGCTGCAGGCAGCCCGGGGACATTCTCCTCCACCCCTCTGGTGACCACTACTCCATCTGAACTGGTGGTTGTAACTTCTGCTGTGACTACTACCAAGCAGCCATATGTCTGTGACATCACCATTCCCGATGCTTACTTAGTCACCGCAGGTAAGATATTCCTAACATTTTTATTTTGGGTTTTTTTTTAGAGGCCACAGTAATGTGACTCCTTAGCTAAATTGCAGATGTTGAATTTACTAGGTGAACCTTTCAAAGAAATACGGTGTAAATTTAGACAAAGAGCTGCAAAAGCATTGATTTATCATTTACTCTTAAAAAATAGAATTCACTTGAGTAAAGTCCATTTTGGTAGTGATTTAGATATACCTTTCACTGCACAGAGAATTAAATTGTCTTCTAAAATTGCTGATGCGTATGTACAAGTATGCTGAGTTAGAGGCTGCTTTATCATTTCATGGGTTGTAAATGAATGTTACTGTCATGGTACTGTTCTGCCAAACTGTAAATGTTCTGACTGAGTAAGTTTCTCCTTTCAGTTGTTGCTGCTGTTTGTAAAAAAAACTCCTGCATGTGAGGTAATGTTGTAATATGCAAGAGGAGAACTGATTTAAAAAATGTTTGGATTTCACTAGCATTTTTATAATTTTCCCTTACTAGCTTATGTTTATATCTTCCCTCCTCCCATACTTACTTTCAATTGGATTTGGTGTGTTTGTAACCAGAAAAAGTGACATTAATGTGTTTCAAAATTAATTGTCTTAGCATCTGTGTTTGCTTTTCTGGTGTTTTCCTACCTCTTCCTGGCTTGTTAACAAAACAATACCAGCAAACTAATCCAGGGCAGCTGCAGAAGTGCTGCATGTTTTGTGGTAAGCAACATGTTTTACCCTTAAGATTTAGTTGTAATATGTAATGCAGAATGAGCATAATCTCATTCTCCAGGTATGCAGGTGATCTACCTATGCTAGTGATGAGGAAGACTTTTTTAAAACCTGTAATTTGAGTAGTTTTGTCGACAAGTAACTGCAGGATGACAACATGACACTTCTCAGTTGTTTGCTTAACCCATAGTCACAGTGTCAAGCGTGACTGTAATAGACATCATGTCCATTGGGATGTGGGGATTTTAAAGCCGTTTCTTACTCTGTTGATATTCCTTTCATTAATTAGTGTCACATTTGTTTACTCTTTATTTAGGAGAAAAGTAGATGCATATTTTCTGTGGCTTTTTTCTGACCTCATCTGCATTCCATGCGTTGCCTACGAAACTTAACTGTGTTGTGGCATCAGGCTTGTTGTGCACAGGTCAGACTGAATGTGCTGCTACTTTCAGATCCCATTTGAATGCCTCAGTGGCTCTCTAGAAGATTCTTTTACTAGAATGATGAAGACATTAGGTATGGAAAAACAAAATGGGAGAGAAAATAAACTTGGAGTTCCTTAAACTTTATGTACAGTCACTTTTTAGGATACAGTCACACCTTTACCTGCTTCCTTGTCTGTTATCTTACCTGTTTGATGCAGCTGATCTCATTGCCTGCTTTTTCATGCATTGCACAATTGAAAATGCAGCTTTGAATCAAAACCCGACAGATGAAGCTGAAATGTATTTACTGACTGATATTAATTTCTAGTGCTGGCCCGAAGAGCTGTTCTGCGAAATGTCAGTGAATCCATCAGAGGAGTGCTCAGAGTTCAGTTCAGGAGATCAGTAGAGTTAGAGGTAAGTGGTTTGAAGTGTGCACAAGTACTCTTTTGATCAATGTCATACAATAGTGGGTTTAGTTCACAAGCTAAAATGGTAATTCAAACAGTCCATGAGGTGCAATATCAGAGAGAGGTTTATTTTAACATGAATGTTAGTCATGTTGTGGCTGGGTCTTTTTAATGTGAATACGTCAGCTTTTTCACTTTTAGAATATCGTAATTTTCTATGACAGATCTTCCTTGGTTTTGCCAGAGGTGAGCGCGCAGTATCCAGACTCTACTGCTCACCTCCTTTGGCTGGTGAATTGAAACTGAACTGAAGAACTGCCCTTTGAAATACCTGTTAAAAAGTTCTGTTCGTTCTGCTAGCTGATTATATACTTAGCAGTATAAACAAAAACAAGTCTTCTGCACAGACTTGTGCTATTTAATGTTGTGAGGCCATCAACATTGCAAGGGATGTGGTGCAATCTCAAATGCATGATTTGGCAAATTAGGAAGGTGAAAAAAATCAGGTGTGCAATAGAAAGACATTACTTTTAAGCCTTTAGATATGTGTAACTCCTGTCCTTCCCCTACACTCACAGGGCTGGGAATTGCTGTGCTGTTGGTTTTTTTTGAAAGCTTCCCATGCTTTGATACTCAAGGAATCTCCTTTGAACAATATATCAGTGTTGTTTTCTAACCTCCAGGTGACTCTCTGGTTGAGATGAGGGTTAAAGTCTCTATTCCCCACCTCTGTCTCAAACCCTCTGTCTGAGAGGAAAAGACTCTAGAGGTAGTTTGGGTGTATCTTTGTTGTACAGTCATCTACTTCAGCACTTGGGACAAAAGGAAATATAGTCATGGAATTGCTGGTGTTGATGAGGTTCAGCTACACTTGCAGTTTTTCATGACTCTATTCATCTAGTTATCATAGCTCAGCACCACATTATCTTTTTTGAGTCAATGATCTCATTTTCATTATGAAATTAACTCGAGCAATTTGAATGTTGAACATAACTTGAGTTTCTCCATAGACAGACTCCCTTGATGCCTTTAACTTCTGCACCTCCCATAATCACTGCACTCAGTAATTAAACAACTCCTGTCTGAGAATATACCTCTTTACTACTTAGTCAAGATAGGAGTGTTATGAATTTCTGCCAAACTTCAGTTACTGTGAACTGCCACTATAAATTATGTATAGTTTAACTCCTTTTGGCAATAACTGCTCATGAGCTTTCTAAGGTTTTTTATATAAGAGATTTTTCTTCTGGTTTGTGAATTATACCTTCAGATTGTGCAAACTGACATAGTCAAGAGGTCAAAAGTTCATGAAGATACAACTGCGCTGATTTCCAGTGACCTTACACAGCTCAGTAATATGGAAGCACTTACCTTCTTAATAAATGCAAGACAAAATCCATTGCTAAATATTTGAATACTGATTGGAGCAAACATTTGATATATTGTTTTGTATTTTTGCCCTTTAAATTCCTTCTTGTCATGCCTACTATTACCTTGTAAAACTCTCAATAGGAAAAGCTTCTGAGAAGTCCTAAGACTTCTCAGATGTTAGTTTAGCTTCATTCTTTGCAAAATCTTTTTTATGAAAAGGAAGAAACATCTCTGTGGAATCAGTTTGGCTTATTTTATGCTAGAATGCTGCTATCTTATGTGTTCTTTGTGGTGCCTTGGGTGTGGGTTTTGCAGTAAAAATAATTACTGGCAAATGTCTTCACCTCTAACAGTCAAATACTAAAAAACTGTTATTTTAAAAAAAAGAGCTGCCTTTAATAGAAGCATGTTGAATGGTGATGTAATGCAAAATTTTAAACAGAATTTGTCTATCTTGTTAAACTTAATTAGGCAGACCTGACTTTTTTTAGTTAAGAGTACTCAGAAACCATGTGTGTGTTTGCAAGTTGTGGTATAGCTCTGCACTTCTCTAAGCTGCTTTTTTACTGTGTCTCATATTACAGCTTACAGATGTTCCCTTGCTGTGATGTAATGTACAGTAAATCAGGAGACAGTCTAGTTAAATTTAACTTTGTAGTAATATATGCTTTAAAAATAAAACTCATGTCAGTGATGAATATAACTGCTGCTCACTTTAAATAGGAAACAAGTTTAACACTAAAAGAAAAACTAAAACCTTTTTCATGAACGTTTTCAGTTGCAGCTTTGGTCTCTGCTTTTTTATTATTTCAAACATTGTGAGTTGTTGAATTGAAAGAAAAAAAAGGAGGCAGACTTGAATCCTGCCAAGTGAAAAAAAAAAAACTTTTCCTAGGAAAAGTCCTTACAGCAAAGCGAGAATAACCTAAAATTTCAAAATTCTTCCCCCTTGGTCTCAACATACTGCATCTGCAAAAGAATAAGACCCTATTGTCAGAATAAGAGTAATTTTTGTCAACTTTCTCTAATGTAAACCTTATGACACTTGGGTAAAATCTATTATACAATGTTCCCTTGACTTGACTTGTTGCACTGGGGTGTGAAATAAAATAGTGTTGGCAGGGACTTGCTGCCAGGACCCCTGGTGCCATTAATTTCATGCCAACAGGAAAAAGGTTTTTGCCAGCCTCATTTGTGCTTGGAAATTTTATCATGCGAGAGATAGTGTACACCTCAGCCACTCTGTTGTTGTATTTAATGTGGGCTTTGGGGTGTGTTCTTAACCTATTGGGCTCTGTAATCCAAAATCAGTAAACTCTGCCTCCCAAGTAAGGAGTTCAGTTCATTGTCAGGCAGTTAAATACTCCTTTCAAAGATGCCACCTTGTGGACTTGGCTGGCTTCATCTCTGCTCACTGCTGCTGAAGTTCTGGCTGGTACCGCTGAGGTGTGTAAAACCAGTGAGAATTGTTGCCTTAGGATCTTGAAGTGCATAGAAGCAGAAGCTTTAATTTTTAAAACCTGTAAGCCTTTGTAGTCCGTGCTCAGGAAGTTAAACACCCTCTGCAGGTTCTTTACAGGATGCTTAATAAGGTGGTGGTGAGGAAATCGGTTGTTTATGCTTTCTGCCAGATGTTTACACAGCATAGTACAGTGCAGTGTAGGCATGGATTAGGTTGTGGCAAAGGTGCATCTAATAAAATATTTTATCAGACAGTAATCAATAGCAGATGGTTAGTGAACAACATAAGGGACAGCATAAGGATGCGGTGATATTTTTCGTAAATACTCTTCTAGCCTCTAGTAAATTAATGTTTTCTGTACTAGCAGCACTCTCTCCTGTGAGGGTAGCTGGGAATGGGATAGGTGGTTGTATCCTGGAAACAGCAGAGTTGGGTTAGACATCATGCTTTGGAGAAAGGATAGCTTTAACTTTAGGTGTTCTAGGGGTTCTCTGCTCCTACTGAAGGTTTCTGCTTTTGCTGTGGGAATGGCTCCAAAGTGCACATGACGTTTTGCATGTTTTTCTGACTTTCTGGCCCAAAGTGTTCAGTGAAAAGGTTTGTAGTTGTTTAATGTAAGAAATCTGTTCTTGTGTACTTTATTAGGTGATACTCTAAAATGTGAATGGTTCAGCTACCTAATTTGCTTGCATCTAGCTGTCCTGGCAGTAGAGGTGAAACTTCCAAGAGAGAGTTGGGTGGACAGCTGGGCTTGTGAACCATTAAGAGATTTGCCAAGAGCAGCTATTCTCATTCATGAATCACAAATTGAGAGTCATGAGCCGTGCTCATCTATCTTAGGTAAATTTGTAGGCTTCTCTGTGAATTAGCTTGTAGGCTGGCATGGGTCTGTTATTTCTGTCATATGAATTAGTTTGTAGAGAGCTAACTCTGGACAACCCTGTAATATCTCAAGCAGAAATAACTGTTGTTTTGACTTGTAGTTGTTCTAATCTGCCTATCTCAAAATTACTGTTAGAAGTGGGGGGGGGGTTATGTCCTTTCTGGAGTTCCTGCTTCTTTTCTGCTGCAGTGAAGCACAAAAGGGAACCGGTGTTAGCTGTTAAGCTGAAAAAGTTAATGCAAAATTCCAGGGGAGTGTTCAGGCTACCCTGGCCGGCCTCTATGGTGCAGCGCAGCCAGTCAGAGATGGAGGCAGCTGAGTTAGTTATCAGAGGCTTGCTGTCGTGTCTGAAATAACTAACTAGTGCATAAGTGTATGCTGGCTGCATTAGGCCTCTCTTCCTCAGCATATATTCCTTCAGAAATCACCAGCAAATTGTCACTGAAATTTGTAATTCTAATTCCTCTTTTTCTTGCCTTTTAAGTAGTCTCGTTTGCAAGTAATGGGCAACTTCTTCTGCCATGTGTTCCCCATTATAACTGCTGTTTCCATTTGACAAACTGAAGCTGCAGAGATTATTTCATCATGAGATAAAAGAATAAAATTTCAGATAAGAGGAACTGAAAAGAGCTGTGCACATTATTCATATCAAACAAATTTGAGTTTTATGGGTCTAAATCCATTTAAAATAAAAGCTAGATGTTGCATATATTTGTGGGCTAAGAAGGAAGAAAGGCATAATGAGCAGCATAGATTATTTTTCTCATTTCCTTCTGCTTCTGAGGTACTTTCTTCTGATGAAGATGAGCTCTCTGAAATGCATGCTTTTTTAGAGGAAAGGAAAGAGCTGCTTGCTGGCTCATCTAAACAGCAGTTGCCATCACTTTATACTACAGCAGAAATACCAGTAAGGAACAAGTGGGACACAATTTAAGCAAAACTGTGCTTTTCTGTAAGGCTGATTCTGAAGCTGAAGGTAATATCTAACATATCCCTTCACCAGCAGAGCACCTGCGAGGTGCTAGCATCTCTTCATCTAAGAGGTCCATGGTTATTAGAAACTCGAGGTCTCTGGGTTATTTATCTGTGAGGCCATTGTGTTGGACACCTCAAAATACTTTGAAATGTGACTGACTGCCTTAGGGAAATAAAGCAAACTGGGGGGAGTAAACCAAAGAAGAAGAAAATAATGCTGCAGAAATAAACCCCTTCAATTTGTTCTTACTTAGGTGACTGAAAAATAGTAGAAAATAGTGTCTGCTTGGAAACATTCACCAAGGTTTATATTTAACTTACAATTTCATGTCTTTTACATGGTTTCTAAGGCTCCTCAGGATTTTTAAGAAGACTCAAAGTCAGGACATGAATTGTAAGACAAAAGTTGTAATTGTGGTAACTGTGTTGAAATAAGCAGATAGTGGTCCCTTGAAGAAAGTGTTCTTGAGTGTGAAAATTATATCCATAAAACATATGGATAAATGTGTATTTTACTCCTTGTGTGTCACATGTGAATGGTATAGGAGGTATTCACTATGCAGTATATGACTGAAATGCAGAAGCTGTGCAAGTAGTTCAGTAAGTAAACAGAAATTTTGTATGGAAAATGTTATGTACTCCAGGGAAATGCAGGCGAGGGGGAGTTGTTACTATGTGGGGATGTGATAAATCAAGAAGTTTTGGGGTTGGTGGGTTGTACTGAAGAGTTTCTAGTAGTTGTACCTAGTACAGGGGAGTTGCCTCTCAGATGCGGTGGAGCAGAGGCTGCAAGGCAGAGCACTAACAGAGTGAGTGTGCTTCTGCTGCTCTTTGAAAATAAAGATTGCGGTTTCCTACCTCTTGATGATGTGGCTTTGAACTGCCTGAGACTATGTAGGTCTGAAATGTTGCCAAATTTAACATCGAAGTTTTGTTATTTTTTTAATGTCTGATTCTTTTTTTTTTTTTTTTCTTTTGGATAGGTTTATAAAATTTCCCCAAAATTTGCTTTCTTGGTGACATCAGGTCCTTTTGTTTACACGGCAATAGCTGTCATCAATGCGCTTGTGAACAGCAGTCTCCTTCGTGGAGAGGCCCCCGTGATCCTCTCACTGCATCCTTCTTTCACTGTGCCAGACAACAGATTTCAAGTTCAGACAGGTGAGTACCTCCTGACACTAAGAGGGGGAAAGGTAGCTTCATATTGATTCACACTTCTTCACTTGTGATTAAGTATGCAAGATTGAGTCAAAACCCCGTGTTCTACTGTTGTGAATCTTAATTCTGCATTTTAAGTGGCAGACTTGACGGGTCCATGGTTGAGAGATGATAAACTGTAAACTGCTAACTCCGTAGTTTCATGATTTTTTCGAGAATTTTTTTTTTTTTTTGGTACATTGCAAAGTAGGTGTGCTCTTTTTCTTGCTTCAAAAAGCAAGAAGAGAAAAATATGCTGTGAAATATTTATCCATAAAATCGCAGTGCAACTATTTTGTAATGTCTGTGTCAAGTTTCAAATTAAATTCTTGTTAAATGCTACTTTTTTGTTTTGTCATAATGTAGGAGAATTGGTAAGCAGGAGGATTGGTTGCTCATGTGTAATGGGAGCAGTAGGATTGCCTGTGTAGTATTTAGCTGTCCATGGCTGCTGTATTGCAGCAGTCTCTATGAAGTTTAAGAGTGCTAATAATCTTGAGCAACACAGTACCCGTGTAACAGATTTTGAGAATCATAGTGGTGTCATTTAAAAGCTTCCAAGTCCTATTTGCATGATAAAACTGCCTACCTGGTTAGTTGACTGTGTAATGAAGTAGTGACAGGGATTGAGCATACAGGCAGAGAGTTAATAAATGTCAACATAGTGCTGTTATTCGGGTATGTTTCATTTGTTGGTTTTGCTTTTGTTAATAATTGTATGGCAAGACATCGCTTCTTCAGTTGTGCAGGTGTGTCTTTTTCCATTGCTTAACATGGTTATATAGATAGACAGTTGACATATTTTCTGTTCTTGAACCTGGTATAACATTGCTATTAGGGTCTGTAACCTAATATGGCATTTTTTGGGGGTAAGACTATGTGGAAATCCACAGATGTGCATGTAGTTAAGGTCTGTGTGCCTGATCACATTCCTCTGTGCTCAGTGTTTCTCACCTGAACTCTTTCTTTCTCTCCTCTGAAAGACTTTAAAATGTATCTAAATTTAAAATATTGTGTGCTAATTTAGTGTTTTGAAAGTGTTAGGTTAATGCTAAAGTGTAGTAATGTACCCAATATGTGGTCTTTTAGACAAGCTAAATACTTGTATTTCAGACTACAAGCAAAAGATATTAATTGCTTTTTTTCCTGAAGATTTTCATGGAGATGTTAAATACTAGGGATTTCAGTGAGGCAAATTTATTGTTTATGTCATGTGAAGTTAGCCCCATGTATAAAGTGAAGGTCTTTTAGTATACAGGAGGAAACAGCAGGTATTTTGTCACTAGTATCTTTCAGTAATCTAATTACTGCTACAACAGATATTAGTGAATTGAGAATTTACTGCAGCAGCACAGAATGTATTTCTACTGTATTTTTACCCAGTGTTTCACTCAATAAGTCCTGAACTCTGTGGAAAAAAAAAAGATAGCCCTTTGGATTCTGTTGCTTGTTTAGTTCTCTCTTGTGAAAATACTGCAGGAATAATGTGTGCCCTTTGTCTTCAGTGCTTCAGTTTGTACCTCGAAACATGGATATAGGGTTCTGCAACTTTAGCCAGCGCATTGAGAAAGGGCTAAAAATGGCATTCCTGGAGGTGAACAAACACCAGGAGTTCTACAACTTCACTGTGCAGGTAAGGAGATAAGCATGTTTTTTGCCTGTCCCTTTTTTCCTCACTTTTGGTTGTCCTGTGTTTCATCCAGACAGTAAAATAAGTTTAGATGATCACTGACTGCAACTTGCACATATCCCCGTGGTTTTAAGCTTTTTGAAAGACTGATCCAAATTTATATCCAAAAGCATTATTGAATATGATAGGGTTTGTAGTTTTTCAAATAAAAACCGTTCCAAACCTTATGAAAATAATACCCATCAGATTTTACTATAAGAGAATAGGGTGTAGTTAGAAAGTTTTTGTTGGAGGACTATTTTCAGGCCTCACTGCCATAGGAGTTGTATGCACTCTGCCGTCACGTGACCAAACATTCTGGTTGCTTTTGAGGTCTAGAAATACTTGCAGTACATGATATCTGTGACAGCTGCTGCTGGAACTTCGTACGACAGGTGTTGCATATGCACTGGGCACCGAATCACACAGCAGAGGTTAAAACTTCCTGAAAAGTCAGTAATTCAATTTGATGAGACCAGCTCCTCTTCTGAGTTCTCAAATTTAATCTTTGTTGCAATACCGAAATCAGTAAAAATTATATCACGTTGTTTAACTGACACCATAAATGCCTATCTGTGATACCCTAAGATAAAATCTGGAGGAAAAATAACATAAACTTTATAGTACCTAAGGTACTGTGTAGTACATATAGAAAAGGGCTCAGAACTGTACAAATGAATGACACAATGTGACTGCATAAACTAAAGACAAAACATGCAGAACCATTTCTTGGACTATCAGCTTAGAAAACTTATTTTTATTACTTCCTTACTGTCTAAAGGAGGTTTATCCACACGAACGCAGCTGCTGTGTACACTGGTGCCAAAATAAGGCTTCTAACCGGTGGTTAGAACCAGTGGTTTTGGGTGTGCATGGTGCAGGAGGTTTTAACCGAGAGCATCCATTTTCGAAGTGTTTCTTTACTCTAATTCATTCTCATCTGTTCCGTGTGATTTAGCATTCATCTAAGACTTTTTTACAACTAGATCTGTTTTGCTGACTGACTTGCTAGGTGGTTTATTTCATAATTTTCTGGGTGGTAGCCTTCAGATCATTCTGGATTATGACTGACTTTAAAGAGTAACTCTTAGAAGAGGAGTTCACATGTTATTTTGCCTCTTTTGAGACTCAGCAGACAGAATCAATCTGGAACAGATGTTACTCTGTTTTGATGTGAATTGTCGCTTTTTTGTATTAGGTTGGGGGGAAAATGTAAAGGAATGAATGAAAATGCCAGTGGCTTGATTTTGCTGACCCCGCTTCAATCCTATCTTTTCAGATACTGAACATAACTCTGATCAGGCCTGGGGTAGCGTTTCGGCAAGGCCCCGTGAGCATTGTTTTTGCCATCCGAGATAGATACGGTTTTCTAAATGGGTCCGAAGTCAGTGAACAGCTAAGGAACTTGTCTGTGGTGGAGTTCAGCTTCTACCTGGGCTTTCCTGTGCAGCAAATTGCTGAACGTGAGTACTTGCTGTTAGCCAATACTGCAAAACACTTCTTTCTAGCATCTTTCCTCTTTGCAATTTTAAAGTAATTTTGCACATAAGTAGTAATGCATGTTGGAGTACATAACTTGTATTGGGAATTCTGCAGAGCAGGTCTGTGCCACTCTCTGCACACATATTGGTGATACGGCAGCTTGTTGCTTTTGTCATCATACTTTCCTTTTGTGCTGGGCCAAGGTGTGTCTCTGTGATTATGTCTACAGAAGCCTTTTCTACTTCTCAGAAGGGTTTACTGCCTTGGACTTTTTGTAGCACTTAGCTATGTCTCTGACTTTTAGAAGGTTTGAGACACTGGCCACATAAGCTTTTATTTGCCCCAGTAGTCTGTCCAAGTTACCTGTTATTCAGCAGCAGTGCTTTTTTCGAGTGGTTTATTATGTTTTAAGGTATTATCTTTTAAGTATATCTCTCACTTTTTATGTACAATTTGCATTGCAAGTCATTTTTTCAGACCATCATCATCTTAAACTTAGATGAATAGACACTGCCTGCCTAGCAGAGCTTGCTTGACACTCAGCCTTGACAACTCAGGTTTGGTTAGGTTTTTCAGATGACTCATGAATATAAGCAAGATCGTGAGAGACTAGTACTTGCCTTTCCCTGCTGGTGGGTGTTACAGTTAACTCAGTCCATTAATTCCCTGTTTCTCCTATGTCACTTTGCTTTCCAGTGCAGATTTTTAATTTTCAGAGTTATTTCTGTTAGCTGTAGAGGTGCATAACATCTAACACAGTGAGTTTTGCAATACAGTGATACATTTAGTGGAAAATCAGGCCTGATGGTGGCTGATGTTCCTTATGTAGCTGTGTATTCCAGTGAAGATACTATAAAGAGAGTGACTGTCAACAGAATTTGCTCTGCTTAATACCTTTCAATCTGTGTAAGATGCACAGGATACTTCCCCTTTTACTACGAGTAATTTAAAAGTACTTTTTTTGAAGCTTTTTATTTTAATGTTTCAGTAATTTTGATTCCTCTTCTACCATCCTCAATTAAAAAGTGTATGAGGTTGTTTGACTAGTTTTCTTTACGCATTTCTGCTCTCATTTGGTCTCATATAGAGTGCGTGCCTTTGCAGTGGTAGCTGTATTTAATGGAGCCAGGACAAAAAGTCTTGAGAATCCCTGTCCATAAGCGACTATCATTTCTTTTGTTCTTGCGAGGCCACAGAACGTCTCAGGTTGTGGGTTGTGATTTTTTTTTTTTTCCCACTCAATTCAATTAAACGTTGCTTCCCTTGATTGCTTGAAAGACAGTTCTGTTTACTGTATGTCTTCTCTTTTACACATTTGACCTAGAATTTATTTAGTTTTCAGTCTCTTGGGTAATATTTTTGATTGTGAGGCTTTTTTTCTCCTGTACTACATTGGGCCCTAAAGTTTTCAGTTTTGTCCACATATTCTGAAATTATATTTGTAGTGCATTTGCAGGTTGCCGCTTGCTGCAAATCCATCTTCTGGATTATGCAGTGTAGCTATAGTGCAATTAAGTGATAACAATTTCTATCAAGGCTGGTGTATTCCTGAAAGAGAAGCTGGTCTTAGGGGAAAAACACTCCTATTGAACATGCATGTACACTGCTCTCCCTCCTTTGGGTTGGAACTAGATGACCTTTAAGGTCCTTTCCAACCCAAACAATTTTATGTTTCTATTTTTTTTACCTTTTTTGATGGTACTGAGGAAATTTGAAATTTCTTTAATGCTTGTAGCAGGAGCTCTTCCTGTGTTACCTGCATGTGCATAATGCCTGGTCAGTGGTGATGATTCCAGACCAATGATGGTGGAGTCCTGCAGTAGCTCACATGTCAATGGGAAAGCTGAGTGAGGAGGTCAGGACCTTTAGGAACAATGACATGTTCCCAAAGTTTGCAGTTTAGAGAACATGTGGATTTGGTGGATATGGGGTCCTAAATTAAGGAACATCTTGTGAGTGTTTGACTTGCCTAATGTCAGAGGAACTCAAATTTGCTGTAGATTGAGCCCACTGCAGGACAGCACATTTTGGTTTGAACTAGTCTAGTTTGGTCTCAGTAGCGCTTTGATGTGTTTGTAGCCATTGTCCTGGAATATCAGATATGGTGCTGTTTGATAAGTTGGCAAAGTGGGAACACAGTTTCTCACACTATTAGAGCTATGGTTCCATCTGTCAGCGAGCCCAGTATTAATGAATGTAGCTCAAACACTTTAATCAGTGAGGCAACCACACCCAGTTATTTTTAGCTGTTTCTGCAGTTTTTTACACTGTTGCTGTGACTGTATTTTGAGCCTAAGGATTTTAGATCTTCAGTATTCAGAGCCAGAAATCCTGTACAAAGGCTCAGCAGCACTGGGCAGATCCTTCTTCAGACATCTTATTCAACTCTCTATTGAGGGTGACCGACAGCCAGATCCTCAAAGCTGGAATATGCCTCAATGTTTTTGTTTTCTGAATCTGCATTCATGCTCTACCTTGGTCCACTGAGCAGTTGTAGCAGTGAAGGTGTTGTGAAGGTCTTCTTCAGGCAGCTGCTTTGGTCTGTGCAAATTAATATACAGCCCTCTGCTTTAAGAATGAGTTTTTCTGGGAATCATGGATATTCACATATAAACAATTTACATATGTTATTGTTTCTATGTAAATATGAAATGTTCCATGCCATACTGTTACATGCCGTTTGTGCCTTAGTTATCAGGCATGCTAACAGTTAATACTGCTGGTGGTGACTTTTCTTTTTCCCCTTGAGGACTCTGTATATGATTTTATAGCCTGCATATGAAGAAAAATAAAATATTTGTAGGTGAGCTGAGCGGTTAGGGCTCAGCTCCCAGCTTTGGGGGTTGAAGTTGATTCATACTGAGGAAAAGCTGCTTGTGCAACTCCACACTGTTAAGTGAAGTGAGACCTTCACATCAATATCCCGAATATGAGCCTTGTTGGAAGAAATGTGTTTTCCTCTCTGCCACTTGTTATTTTGCATTCCCTTTCACACACAGTCCTCTCACTGTTTTTATTCACGTAAGTATAACTGATTATACTTATAACTGTGTGGATTGTCCCTGTGCAGTAAGTACATCATTAACACCAGGAATTTTTTTGTCAGCTTTTTTCCGCACTCAGAGTCAGGATCAGTAGTGAAAGTTGCTAGTTTGACAGAATTGGACTGTTCTGTGCAGGAATATAGGGCTGTTGAAATGGCCAAACCTGGAAACTTCCAGACTTTCTTCTTTCCTCACAAGACTTCTAGGTGACTTCAGCAACCTACTTGTATTCAAATGTTGGGTTTATACCTTCCAGCATGCTTATTTTACATTGTCCACCTTATATTTCATGTTTCAGATTGTAAGTTGTCTGGATGCTCATGATCTACATGTCAGGAGAAAGAAAACCAAGTTTAATCACAGGTTTTGGGTGCTAGTTTGTTAAAAATAATAGGAAATAATATATTTGGTATCTCTTTATGGATGGAAGATTTCTTGAAGGACAGGTGAGGGCTACCTATGGTGTAGATGAGCAGCATTTGCCTTCATGAACTTCCAGTGAATAAACCTCTTTGTTTTTATTATGACTTTAAATAGAGAGAGTTGCCTTGGGACTTGATATTTTTTCAGTGCTAAGTAGCACTTTGATGTGTGTCATCTATTTTGGCTGTCATAGAGATATTGCAAGGCCAATAGGATAATATAAAATTGTATGATGTGGTCCAAAAACTGCAGAAATATTTGGCAGTTTTTTTCCTGGGTGGATTTTGGATCAGGCTTCTAACAGACACAGTGTATTACTATTGCTCACCCCCCCCATACACCATGTTCCATGGTATTTGCATGGAATCTTATTATTCAGTTAATGCCTTCTTTTCCCAAATAATGCATTCCCTCCATGCTTTTTATTACCGTTCCTCCATTTATGAGAAATAAGGACAATAAACATAATACAGGTTCTATCCAACATGGTCCCACTCATCTCTGTAGGAGAGAGCCAGAGATCCTTGGAACATCTGGCAAAGGCCACGCTGCCTGAGTGATGTGCTTCAGACTGCTGTCAGTAGGTCTCTGGGTGACTGGGTGACCCTTTGCCTTTTCAGTCAGTGCTGAATCGATGCTGTTACACGGTATGGTGCTTCGGGGCTGCCTGTTAGAATCTTCTAATGATGCTAGCATCTACTTCATTAATGCATCTATAGTCGTTAGCAGACCAGCTGCAATCTAACTAATAATTGCATTTTGTCTATCCAACTTCCCCCTCAGAATAACAATCAGTTTGTGCTGTTTATAATTGTTAGTTCCGGGGGACATTAGAAATCTTGCAAATATGATCTTGCAGCAGTACTGAGACTCCAGATGAGCTCATATTCTGTCAGCATGTGTTTTTGTGGGACACATGAGTGACCTGTGGAGTAAGAGTTGGAACCTGAATTTGCTTCTGAGCTCTTCTGAGTTGAAGGGTCCATTCATATGTAGAACTCAACCTTAGTTGCTGATGATCACATCTTCCTTCTCAATGTCAAGATTTTCTGCTCAAGTTGGTTTATTTTTAAATTGCATTAATTCTGTGAAAACTTTAAGTGAATAGTCACCCAGCAATTTGCATGAATTAAATCATTTTCAAGTACTAATTAGAAAAAGTGTGAAGAGCACATTAAGTATTGAAGCAAAACATGATTTTGGTTTAAAAGAAGAAATAGCTCACAACTGCAAGCAGTTCAAAGCATTATGGTCACTGTAAGGTTTTTGATTTCCTTATCATGCTCTTTCCATGCTTTGGAAAACAACAGATTCAGTTTAGTTTATGCTTTTTTGTTCAGGTTGTATTTCTAAATTGAAGTAAACAAATGTGTGACCAGAATAAATAGAATTCCAATCTAAAAGCTACAATCAGAAGAACCGAGTAGAAGGATACCAAAAATAAATGTGTGTGTTTAAATGGACTGTGGGATGCTTTTTGTGTGTCTGAAAGTTTTGGAAATTTAATGCGTCCTTGTCAATTGTATAGAGGGCTAGTGTTTCCTGTTCAGAAAAAACGGACCATGTTCTAATACCTGGTTTCTGTCACAAAGTACCCCCCCAGTTGGATCTCTTGAAGCCAGTGGTGCTATTATTGAAATGAAGGTGGAATAGCCAATTTTTTTTTTTTTTTTCTGATAGGAGTTTTTATAAATCTATGAAAATAAAAGGTAAATGTAACTAGTGATTCTTTGGTTTTTGCCTTAGCAAAAAAATTCCTGAGTTCTTTAAGGGGCAAAAGAATCAGTTTTTAGGTACACTGACAGAGCTTCTCTACAAATTATTGCATCATTAAATTGGAAAAATTGTCGTTTTCTGCTTCTCTGAAACATGCAATAGCGGCAAACTATTCTACAATTGAAGACGTCTTTACTCTAAATTGATCCAGCATGGGCCAGGTCATATAATTGTTGTGTGCTGCATTCTTTCTATCCATGAAATGGTTTAAAAATTAACCTTTGTATAATGCTTAACAAACTGCATCTGGATTAAATATTTTGAGAAAGTTAAGACCGTTCCTTTTCCGTATTGCCATAGTAAAGCTTAAGACTTCCCTTGAGGAAACTGTTGGCCCAGCCCCCGTCTTCAGTTCTTTCCCAACATGTCTTTACTGCTCTCCAGTGGAAACCTTGGGAAAAGTCTTATCCGTACTGAAGTCAGTAGAAATAGACGTATTTACTTCACTGGGGCGAGGATTTCACTCTGGAGCAGAGCTTTTTTGGAAAAATTTAGAAATTTAGCTAGAGCCCACCAAACCAAACCAAACACGAAAGCCCATGAGGTCGGTCTACAGCAATGTTTTTACCTGCACTTATTTGTGGTTGTTTTTGTCTTTTTTTTTTAAATCAAGGTGGTGGGATTTTTTTAAGTGCTTCACCCTGCACAAGTCTGGAACACAAATCATACATATTTAGTTCTCTGCTTTACATTTAGTGCTTCCATGTAGTTTCCGCCTCAGAAGTTCTTATTGTCATCCTGAGACACTCGTGAGTTGCCTCATTGCCCTTTGAGCAGAAGTCTGATCCTGCAGCTAGCTCAGTAAGAGTCACAATTCAGACAGTGAGCCTTTAAATTTCTAGGAGCAATGACCTCAGTGCAGCAGCTTAAAATCTTTCCCGTGATAAATCTGACTGTTTCAGTTAGCTTCTCTTTGTTAGAGACGAACTGGGGAGTGTATGTTCGGAGCACTTTCCTTACTGTTGTGTCTGCATTGCCTCAGGAGCAGTAATGCATCTGTGTAAATAAGATGCTTACTGACAGTATAAATTATGAACTGGCCTCTTTTTTTTGTGTGTGTGTGTTATGTTACTGAGAATACTGTTCTTACGGATTTTTTTCTTCCATTCTGTTTTTCCCTCAGCCTTTCATTATCCAAAGCTTAATGTGTCTCAGTTGATGAAGTCTTCCTGGGTGAGAACAGGTATGTACAATCTCTGAGTAAGTAAGAGTTCAGTTATGTTTGTTAGTGGGATAACTAGCCTACATAAATATTGATAGCTTGGGGGGCTGCATTTTTATGAGGTAATAAATGTCTGAGCTGAAGAAATAGGCCTAGTGACCTGGAATATCTGGGAAGTGTAATTCCCTGGTCTAGAATTAACTACTGCAATTCCTTGATAACGCATGCAAAGCAGTTTTTGTCTATAAGGCAGTTCATTCTTTGTGAAACAGCTCAGACTGTCAGGCATAAAGTGTCTACTTTGCATGCTGTCAATATGACACGTTGATTTTTAGGTTTTTATTTTAAGTGAAAATTAAAATCTTACTGTGTGGCACTTTCTACCAAAACATGCCAGGAATGAAACAGAGCGAAAATAAGTACATGAAAGAGTTTCATCACATTTCATTGATCTCTTCTGATTCATCCATAGAAGATCCCTCCCACCAGAGTCTTCTGAATGTTTTATTCTGTTATTCACAGATGTGGTTGAGCTGTCACCTTTAGATGCTCAAAGGCTGTTGAGGTTGTCTGCATTCTGTAGGTCCTCCCTGCCATTTTTAAGCCTAAATGGTGACCAAGGGGTGTCTACCAAACAGGCTTTTAGGGTGCAGATGCCCTGCTGTATAAACTTTTGTGTTGCTACAACTTTATCACCTGTAGTTCACCTGTTGTGTAGACTTACCCTTTTTTCAGGCATCCCTGTCTTCTCTCACCAGTGACCACTTTTTAAGCAGGAAATGAAGCTGTAGCTTAATTTCTGAAGCCCATGCAATTTATTTTACAAAAGAAAGATTTTTAATTTCAGATAATGCTCACTAAGAGGAGAGAAGCTCATGTGTGTGTCTCATATCCAATGCCATCCTTCCTTAGGGATTTATGTTGGCTTTTTTTGGTAACGCTCCCTCACACTTTTGCTCAGCCTTAGGTTTGTCACTTGCTGCTGAAAGTTCCCTTAGATCCTGCAGTAAGAAAAGGATTCTTCCAGCTCAGAAATCATGTCCCCTTGGATTTTATAAACTTCCTGACTGTAAGATTTTGAAAGCTAATTGCAGCAACTTTTCATTTTGCTGTAGAGGAATTTTTTTGTAAACCTATTCTTGAGGGCAACCTGGGAAGATCTTGTAGATTTTGGCTGGATCAGCCCTTTCAATCAGTGTATTGTATTGTAAGGGTAATGAATCATGACACAGGGAAATGATAGAATTTTAGTATGTAACGGTTTCTAATATCAAGTTACTCAGATATATGTGCATGTTTCCCCATAGTCATAAAACGCTGGGATATGCAGTGTTCTCTGTAATTCTCCCTCTCAGTTGTGGAATGCTATTAAAATAGCATTCATGCTATTAAGCATAATTTGTTGATACTGAAATCCAATACATAGGCAGGAACAGTTTTCAACTTGGTGTATATAATAGCCTTAGGTCACTGTGTAAATATTTTGCAATTTAATTCTGAGATACTTAGTGTATGATTGAATTTAGAAGACAGATGCTGTTGATCTCTGTGAGAAATCAAGAGAATGTTTCCTTTTTCTGACATATGCAGTGAAAAGCTTTACATTGAAAAACTGCTTCTAATTTTTTTGTTTTAAAAAATTAAAAACATTAAAATTGTATTTAATTGATTCGATCTAATTGGGTGGCTTTTTATTAAGCACCACACTTGAAAAAACAAATGTGGGAACACTTACTGAGAAAGAGGCTTCTAAAAAATGTAAATTGTTTTAGTGGAGAGGCACAGGAATTAAAACTGAATTTGTTACTGCAGTCAGCGGTGACTTGGTTTACTATTCTATAGAATTTCTCAGTTAGGTCATTTAAATGACTGTGGCTTCATTTACTCCACATTTCTTTAACTGGATGCCATCTTGCTATTAAATGTCCACCCTTTTTTTCATGTTTCCTCAGAGATTCCTCTCAGCATTAGCTGCCCCAGTGACCCAGGGTACCTGGATTGGAAAGTGAAGTGGGCAGGGCTACTAACCATATTTTTGTGCTATGATTGGCATGCTTGTTAATCTTTATCTTATCTAGAGAAGTTGCACTTGAATGCACAGCTTTGTTCCTGTGCTGCTATTGTACTTTTTCTCCATGATTCTGCCCTGCCTTCACCATCTCCAACTCTGTATCACCTCCTAACACAGCACTTTGACTGAAATTGGTTGCAGCAGACAATTTAGCCTAAATTTTCTCTTTTATTAGTTCTTTAACAATTCACTGAATGCTCATAATTTTACGTATTTTCAAAATTGAAACTGTTTCTTCAATATCCTGCATCTGCCTAGCCCAGTTAAGATTCCAAAAAAGTCCTTAGCCAATTTTTTTTTTTTTTTTCCCCACCCAATGTCTTTCTTTCCAACATGTAGCCTCCGGCTGAACAGGACAATGTTCCCATATGAATACAGCTGCTCTTGAATTGTCCATGAGCTGTCACAGGGCAACTCAAAGCTTACAACTGATGTTGCAGAAAAGACACTGCAAAATTTTGCTAATTAATTTGTTTTCTTGGGTTACTGTCTGTGCAATGTAGTTCTCCTGGGTGTCGTCGACCAGCGAATTCAGGAGGAGGTGTTTCGGGCTGAGATGGAACGGAAACTTGCTCACCTGCTGAACGAGGCTTTGGTTAGAGGGCGGATATGGAGGCGAGCCAGCTTTGCAGGAAGCAACATTGTGCAGGTATTAAGAGCTCAAAATCAGAGGAAGAAATATAATGGGTAATAAATTACTGAATAAGCTAATATTGTCCTGGTTTTGAGTGGAGAAATACAGCTCAGAAGCATGTATCGCATTTAGCTAGTTGATGATGCTTCTGTTTTGCACCTAAAATATAGTTCTTATGAATACCTTGTTGTCTTTTAAGCTAAACATATCAAATGTAAATAACTTGATTATTGTAAGCACCTACTACTAATTTCTAGTGACTTCTTAAAAAACAACATTGAAAATCATTTTACCAAAATCCTATTTTAAAAACTTTCTATATAGTCTGACTTACACAAGGTGCCTAGCAAAAGGAGAATGGGATGGTCATCTGAAAGAAAGTACTCTGCTGAAACAGCTACTTCACAGCTCTCTGTGATGTTTTGGTAGTGGTGTGGAAATACACAATAGAATCATGAGCAACTTGATGCGACAATAGAGTAGTATATTCTACCCCTTAACTTCTTATTTGTCACAGTACACCTGGTCACAGGGCTGGCTTTCAGGTAAAAATGATTAATCATGTCAGATTTTGCACACATGGCAGCTTCTGCTACCTGGATTCCAGTGCTGCTTTAGGGTTTTGTCACAGGTGGAGTTATTCCCATAAAGTCCAAGAAGACTTGGGTATTTTATTTTAAGTTTTAAATTTTGGCTTGTGTTCTTTCTAGTCAGTTCTACAAACTGAAAGCCAAAGTACTTTTTAATGGCTCATCTCCTTAAAAATTACCTTTTCCAGCTAATTCATTGACAGTTGGTTTACCTCGCAGATGCCCTTCTAGTTGTTCAGACCTATTATCTTTATTTAATTTAATTCTACAGTTTTTGCTACCACTTAAATTTCCATATGTTGGGATATTTTTTCTTTTGTTTTCCTGTCTCAGAAACATCTGTTTCTGTAGTAGAGACTTTATTTTATTTTTCTTCTATGTGGATTTGAATTGCTGTAAATAGATGTCTGCTGCAGGTCTTCTATTCCCAGCACCTCTTGCTTCACTTTGTTCTTTATGCCTTAGTCCTCCCTTTGCATATAAATTAAACAAATATTCCTTATGTTGCTAGGAAAGATACCACAGCCTATAAAATGTGTATATTTAGATTACGGTTTCATGATTTTACACAATAAAGTTCAGGTAATTTACTTCTGCATGCACAAAATTACGGGCATATCCTTTTTAGCTGAAGAATAGTATTTTGGAAAGTGAAAAGACAGCACTTTTCTTTTGACTTTGTATTACTTGCTGGGACAAAAAATAAGGCCTGCAGCTCATGTTCCAGTAAGCAGTGTTGCTCATTTATGCCACTTAATTAGTGCAAAGAGCCTGCCAACTGCTGTCTTTGGGCAGAGGAAGATTGTCTTCATTACAGTCATTACATCTTGCCATCTCACGCAACACAGGGCTTCTCCAGGTGCTCTCAGCCCACACTTTTGAACAGGGTTAGAACTGCAATAAAGGAGATGTGGAAGAATGAAGGCTCAAGAGATACCTTGCTGTGAGGTATCTGAGGTAGATGTCTTGCTTTCCTGTAGGAGAACAGCAGGTACTATCAGGTCCTGTAGCATCCTGGGAGCTCGCTTTGGCAGGATGTTCAGGTGTGTGGCAGCTGAGGCAGCCTTGGAGGCTGTTGTGAACTGACATACCTGGTGGTGGATAAAGGACAGTTTCTTTCAAGAATGTTTCTCTGCCACTTGAGGATCAAATCCATAGTCATTTGCCATAAACCTTTTACTGCTGCTAATTCTGTTCCTCATAGCCAAGTTTATAAGCTCTGTTTGAAGTGTGTTGTGTTTGTGCATCTGTTTGTGTCTTCCGGGAGAGCTGGTAATGTATTTTGTGCTTTATATTCAGATCTTCCCACATATATTTCTTGAGCACCAGACCGCTGTAAGAGTAGTGCACAAGGAAGTGAAAATAAGAACAGAAACTGCCAGCAACACCAAAGTGTTGGATAGTTTTATTAACAGGATGTGCATATATCCATTAAAGACTAGACTCATATTTTGCTTGTGTTGTGACCCTACAGACCAGAGTTTTTCCTGGGGTGAAAGATATTTATAGTGTAATGAAATGTGAAATTTCTAAGCTCTGTGGAAAATTAGGACTGCGGGTCAGAAGGTGAAGCAATTACTTGTGAATGTTACTGCAGGCATATTAGTTTCCTTTCACATACTAAGGAAATAGAAGCGATACCTTGTGAGGTTTAGATTTCATTTCTAAAGCCATGGGTTAGTATCTAAGAATGTTAAAAATTATGCTTTGTCTCAATGCTCGGAATAAGATCTTTGGAGGGTGCCCAGATATGCTTTGCCCTCCTGTTTGCCTGTCTGTGCTATTAACAGGTGGCATTCCATGATAAAAAGAGAAAAAAGCCTATAACTGTTATGTACAAAAACCCCTGAAGCCTCACACCTGATTGTTATACATGAGATAGTTCCATTGATTTTTGTGTGATGTATGTATTAATATTTCACGTAGTAAGTCATACATATTTTCAATGTGCATCTGCTGGAGCTGCAAATTTGAAGGCACATGCTTAATGTGGTTTGCATTGCCTCTGCAGAGATGAGGACCTGAGCTGTGTTTTGTCAATAGTTCACTGTAATAACTCAGTTCTAATTACTTTTTTGTAGGAATTAAATGACTTAATTGTAGTTAAAAAATACACCAGGAACTACTTTAAAAAAAAAAAAAAAAAAAAAAAAAAGTAATTTTCCTTCATGTCAATGTGCTTCGTCTTTTGAACGTAGTAGAAATGAGAAGATCATCCCAGTAAATGACAAAAAGAGCAGTGTTCTGATTTAAGGAACATGTTAGGTAACATGTTAGTTGCAGTGTGTAAAGTAGCAGCTATGAGGGGACGTAATTACTGAATTGAGCTTTTCATTAAGGCAGAGTTTCATTCTGTTGTTTTTCTACTGACAGCTTATGTGTCTCTCCCAACTGTGTAATCTGAGGAAAACCCCAGTCTTGCTCTGAGTTTTCAGGTTTATAAATAAAGCTTTTGGGGACTGCTGCTGCTTCGCTTTTTCCTCAGATGCTTTTCACCCCTCCAGTGGCCATCCTGCACAGCAACCAGCCCCTCTGTCAGGTTGCCAACATCCTGTTCTTACCTCTGTGTGCTGTTCAGACCCCAATACAGCTCGATTTAATTGCCCAGGCACTAAAACCGTATTTTTAGTAAGACAGAGCAGAATCTGCTTTGATTATTTTTTTTCCCCAAAGGGATGAATGTAGCAAAATAAGGAAAATAACCCTCATGCAAGCATTTTGGAGGTTGTGTGCGCATGTTTGCTCATGTCTAAGTGGTGCTCATGCCTTTGAAACTCTGAAACAGTTCATGCAGGGGTTCTTTGCCCCCGGGGAGGTTGCTGACCAGGACATCCCACTGACTGGCTGACCCCTGTGAACACCTTGGGAGCTTCCCTACGCCTTGGATTTTCCTGCTTTACATTATGAACTAGATTTGGTTACCAAGGCAACTCTGTTCACTGACCTATGATATTCACTTGAAAACACTTTTTAAATTAAATTTGCTGACACCTGAACACAGTTAAGCCTTTCCTCAATGGAGGTTAAATGCACACCTAATATCAACAAAGGTTGTATCATTTATGTACACAGAAGTTCAATTAGTAATTTCTTTTCTTTCTTTTTTTTTCCCACTTTCTGCTTCCCATGTATTGAAATTCTTCTGTCCTCCCTCGCTATGTCATCCCTCACTGCCAGAGCATAAATTTAAAATGTTTAAATGCTTCCTTACACATGGGCTGCTTTGCTGGATGCCTGGAGAATAGTATTTCTACTTGCATTCTTAGCGCTCTCAAGGGTAGAGACAAAACCAGCCTGAAGCTGTGCAAAAAGTGTAATTTGGAACAATATGCCACAAAACTTAGTGTACAGAAACTGTGTAAAATGCAGACACAGTGACTGTGTGCCTTAGTTCTGTGAGCATACTTACAGCAGTTCAGATCCAGCATGCCATTTTCTGTGTTGGGAGCTAACACAGAGGTTAGTTAAAACAATCAGTTAAAAAAATCTAATGAATCAGTGTGACAGAGATGAAAACTGAGGCACCCATAAAACTTTAAATGGTGAGCTTAGTTCCTAAATACTAGCCTGTACCTCCACTGAGTTTCTTACAGCCATGTTCCCTATACTGTGCTGAAATACCTCCAGCATCTTCTTTCTATCTGTGTTCTGGCTGCTTTTACCCGCTGCTTTTACCCATCCCTGTTCCGCAGCATAGCGAGCCATACTCTGTTGTTTTTAATTTTTTTTGTTAAAAATTGTATAGTTTCGATTGTGGCAACTTGCATTGGAAGCTTGTCCTTCTTATCACCTGCCCTTTCTAAAGGCAGCTGTGGAGAAGTTTCTTGTTAACCCATTCAGTCAGCTTCTGATTGTTACCCAGTGTGTATAACACACATAATCATAGTGCTTCTTGTATGCTTCACAGGCACCATAAAATACATGACAATTCAATTTAAGAATCTTCTAAATTTCTCTGATTCTCTAGCTTTGCTATGCACAGAGGGGTTTCCTAAAATTAAAATGAAGAACAGGATGATTTTTCCCATGTGGCCTTTCAACTCCCTCACCCTCTGTGTGAGTCACGTGCTATTTAGAAAGGTTTCATCTGTGCTGAAAGCAAATACCAGTCTGTACACCCTGCTGCTCTGTGCACTGAGGCTGGGCTATGGCAACCCAGCTGAATCAAAAATAATACAAAGCTGTGGACATTTGTTAACGAATTATAAATTTGGGGTCCATGAAACAACATCCAGCCTTAAAGCTGCTGAATATGTGTTGAAACCTTATTTATTGATATTGTTTTGCTGCCTTAAGTTGAGGATTGGTTGCCCTTTAGCTGGTACAATAGTGAATAGTATTCAGGATGAGCAGCAGTGTTGGTTAATGGGTCCTGTTAGCAGGTCTTGCTGTGTTTCAGATTTGCACATTTTTCTGCTCTGTGTGTACATACTCTGTTTCTTACATCAAATGTGACATATACTGAACCATATTCTTTGTTTTCACTTGCTTTGTCCTTGAAGATTTTTATGACAATTGTGCTTGCTTTTTTCCACTTTTTTGTGTGGGTTTTTTTGTTTGTTTGTTTGTTTTCTTGTTGTTGGTTTGGTTTTGTTTTGTTTTTACCGCCTTTTTTATACATATATAACTTGCTGTTACCATTCTGAAAAATGCTTTTTTAGGACATATTGAGGTGGTGTCCCCAGAGACCAGAATATCATCCCTGCCAAGCTAGAACATTGTGCTTCTTTCCCTCAATGTGATTGTTTAGTTGGAAACCAGGAAAGAAAACAATACAAATCTATGCTTTTGTAAGCCTCAGACATGCAAACATTTTTGTGTTTACTTTACTTTAAGCCTATGGGCAGTGTTTGTGGTTAGAATTTATTAAATATATGTTTCATAGCAAAAAGGTAGTTCTGAAGAAGCCAAAATACATTGCTCTGTTTGTGCCAATTCCTTCTAGAGTTCTTGAAACTCTGTTTTACATGATAGAATACCTCCCCACTACATGTTTGGCCTGATTCTTGTTTGAGCTCACCATTATGTGTAAATGGTTACACTAAGGAGAGTTGTCATATATAAAGATGTAATTTTACAGGAATTCAAAGTTATGTGGTTCTCATATGCAATGTAGATGTTTGGTGGTTAGAGAGTATCTACAGGGCTTCCTCATAGCGTGCATTCTTTTGATTATTAATGTCTTTAGAACTAGGTAGGAAGAATTGCTTCCCACAGCGTCAAATACATTCCTTCCTGAAGAAAGGTGGATGCCAGGGGGAGCTGTTTGGAGGATGAAGGTGACTGTGCAAGTGCTTTTGTGGAGGCAGAGCAAACAGTTTTATTTGATGCTAACAGAATATTCGCCTGTGTGGCTGCTTAACGTTTGGAAAAACAGAAACAAAGAGGAGTGTGTTACGAATAACAAATCAAAGTAGGTATTTAGAGAAGGGAAAAGTGCAGTCACACTATTCTGTTCAGTAGTTCCTACTAACTGACAATTGCTACAGGCAGTAGGGGCTTCCAGGGTGGCACAGTGTTGGCATCTTCAGAGTGAAAGCAGTTCTCTTGCTTATCAGATCTGTATGTTGTCATGAAAGAAATGGTGGGGGGAAAAATTGAAATTTCAGATTTGCTGTAAAAATGTATTACTCAGGGGATTTCTCCCTGGGAAATTTTCCTTTCAGTTACAAAACAGGTACTTCTGTAAATTTGACAGGATTCTGGAGCACTTGAGTAGTGCCTGTGTAATTAGACACTGATATATTATTCCAGCAATGTTGTCTTCCTCTGGATGACTTCCACTCAATCTTTTGTATAGCTACTAGGTGAAAGCATCCAGAATTTTAGTTTGGAAGCAAATCATTCTTGCTGAATGTTAGCTCTGTTTGTCCAGTGTTGACTTGAGCTCTTCTCAGGTGGGAGAAATAGCTGGTGCGTGTGTTCCCTTTGCTGTATACAGAGTTTTGCTGCACTACACACAGCATATCTTCCCATCAGACTTCTCTGGATATTGACAATTTCTGCTGGTTCACAGCAGTTACATGGGTAGTATAATACCATATTATTTGGTGTCACAGATAAAGGGTTTTTCCTTCAAAACAATTGTATTTCTACATGATAAAAACAAGGTGAAATCTTTCTTATGCAGTGGGGTCTGCACACTGTGACAAGAGAGATACTTGGAAGAGCTTTGCCAAGATGGCAGCAGTGTTTGTTTTGAGATAAGTGTCCCTAAGGTGCAGGCCCTGTGAAGGAAGAGGGAAGAGAGAGTATGGACTGAAAGACCATGGGAGCGCCAAATAAATACAACTTAAAATGTAAAAGCTTTCCAATTTCTTTTCAGATTGTGAATGTGTCACGGTTAGCTGGTGTTGATAACCCTGTGGAGCTGATATATTTCGTGGAGGACCAAGATGGAGAGAGACTGAGCGCTCTGAAGTGCTCAGACCTGATGAACAGAGTTGATATCCAGCGGGCTGCAATCATCCTTGGATACCGCATTGAAGGCACCGTTGCACAGCGTAAGCCCTGTCAAAACCACGCTGATGCCAGTGAAGAGAAACAGGAAGGGTGACTTTAGCTTTGTAGGTTATGGCACTGCACAGTGCCCACTGTTGCAGTGTCTTGTTCTTGGAATGCTGCAGCTTTGACACTCCTGAGGAGATAAATTTTAGCACCTGTGCAGCGAGCTGTGAGGTGTTGCTTTGCTTCTTGAAGACTCTGCCGAGCTTGGGGTTGCAACAGGGTCCTTAAGTCAAGCCTCACTGCGTTCACATTAGTGCTTGAGCTAGAAAAGTACTGTGCTAACTAAATGCCTTCTTGCCATTTTCATCTCTTCCTGCTAGTCCAATATTTCTTTACAGTTTATCTTGCCTAGGAGCTTGCATAAACCCCAGGAATGTGGGATGGGAGGGCATCTGTATTAGATAGGTGCTTCCTTTAGCTGAGTAATAGCAGTGAAGTTTAGCACAAGTTGCTGGGGTTTTTTTGGCTGAATTACTTTTTCTGTGAGTGAAAATTGTAAATTAATGCTGGTTGGCACATTTATTTCCTGCATTGAATATGACCGACTTTATTTGTTTGTCCATCAGTAACATATAACTAATGTGATCTTTTAGTGAATATAATATAGAAGTAATGTGATCTTTTACTAGATACACATCAGAACAAATATTACAGGTCATATAAAGTTACATAATGACTTTATTCAGGAGGCTTGGTGTATGAATAATTTTCAGTAAGTAGTGAGACAGAAGACTTCTCAAAATTCCACATTACAATTAGGAAAGAACACTTGAAGGTATTTTAAAACAGGAACAGACAAGTATGATCTGCAGAATACCTCGCTGGTATGAATGCTTAATTATCTTTTCTGTGCAATGTGGAGGCATAAGTTACATTGTACCACAGGGTATTTTGCCAACAGAACAAGCATGTGTCTGATTTTTAAAACTCTCTGCGGAAAGAAAAGAAAGAAAATAGTATTAATTGCACCATCTGGATGTGTTTCTAAATTTTGTCCTTCATTAAAACAGTTGTGTACAGATAGGTCAGTAGCTCATATACATCCGCTTAGTATCCGTTAATGGACTATAATACTGGTTAGACAGAAATACAAAAAAGTTGCAAGAATAAATTCTCTTTACAAAAATGATATGCTGAACAAACTTCATGAAGTATTTATAGCTTATTATGCGTGTTGAAGCTTGTTATCTTTGACACATCATTTGAAAGTTCTTCTAAGAGTCAAGAATCATACTAGTCTTTAAATGCTTCTTATTGGAAAAAAACTAGACAAAAAAGGATTATTTTTATAACAGAAAACATAATGTCATAAATGAGCTGTCAGATGTATAAAATATAAGAGTTATATGTTCTCTTAAGCTCTAGGTTCATCATTAGAATGGCTTTTAATAAAAGAGTATGTACAAATAAATGCATATAAATACTCTTTTTAACTTGAAAACATCATTTTTATGAAGTACATCAGTTTGACTAGAAATGTATTACCGCTCTGGTTTTTAGTCCCACATCTATCCAACTATGCAAAACAGAGCAAATGAAAGTTTTGTCAGTTCATCCAGTTTACATTTTACAGGCATGACTTGTTTGATTACACTTTCCAGTAGTCTTGTTCTTTGGGGCTAAAAGATCTCACACACTGACAATGAAACAGGGAAAGCAAAAAAAAGTGATAAAAAATGCAGAACTATACATGTTGGGGGGGAGGGTCTCACTGACTTCAAATTGATTGTGATTGTTGATGGAGAAGGTAACAAAATGTGTAACTAAAGAGAAAAGGCAGCTGATAATACTGCTTGAAGCAGGAAACGGGCAAAAACGTTTGAAAGTCCATCTTACCTTTGTCAGTGGTAGAATCTTTTTTTTAGACTCATTTCACTGCGTCAGCTCAGCTCTGGGTTACTGAATGATGTGGCAGAAGTGCCTTTTCATTAGTATTTTAAGCACAGAAGGTGGGCCAGGACATCGATCCACCTGCCCCATGCTTCCTGAGCATGACATACCTTAACTTTATAAGTGGTATGACATTTCCTGTGATGTGCAGCTGGTTCCTGATAAGTTCCTTAACTAGCATTTATAAGAGCATAAAAATACATAACCTTGAAGTGTCCTCAGTTTAAAATATAACCACATAATACTGCTCTCTTCCTTTTAACTTCACAGCTGTGGAGAAGCTGAAGGAGTCCACTTCAGAGTCACAGAATAGCAACCTGTGGATTATCGTTGGTGTGGCAGTCCCAGTTGCTGTGGTGCTCCTGATCGTTATTATTTTATACTGGAAACTTTGCCGAACAGACAAGCTGGAGTTTCAGCCAGACGCCATGAGCAACATTCAGCAACGACAGAAGGTACAAGGGGAAGTTGTGCTGAGAGGAACTTGGCTATTCTGAGCAGAAATGAATGTGAGGCTCTGGGGAACACGTAGCATCCTTAAATAGCGTGTGTAAACACAGTTTTCAGAGCATTCCAGTCTAGAGGTAAAAAAAAAAAAAGAAAGAAGTCCAATGATAGCTCAAGTCAAGAATCCCACAGTGTTTTATTTATTCTCCTGGGTATATGATACTGCATTAGATAGATACATCCTTCTGAAATGTGGGCACTGAGGCTGAAAGGAACCTTTCTTTATCACTTCATTTCAAGGCTGTGGCTAGGACTGAATAAGAGGAAATGTATTGAGTCTTGAATCACTGACCTTGTTTTCCACAGAGGGCTGAATTTTATTTTGGAGAGCTTCTGCTAACCAAATTTGACAGCTGAAATGCAATATCTGTTATACCTCATGCTGTAACTAGAATTTGCTAGAACCTATCCTGACTGCTCCGTGTTCTGCTCTTGTTGCCATTGTGAGAGCTTGTTGCAGGACTAGAACATGAATTAGTGGATCTGCACGTGACTGCACGGATGAGTGTGTTGGACAGAGGGCTGGAGGACTGGGTTAGGATGGTGAGAAATTCAATACTCGGTCTTTTTCTTGCTCAAGACTGTAAATTAAAAAAAAAAAAAATGTGATCCAGGGTATATTCAGTAAAAAGAGTGGAAAAGTTCCTGAAAGGCTACTTTCTTTTTATAACCAAAGAGAACCAGTCTTTGTGTCAGAAATGCTTATTAGTGACTATACCTTCAGAGGCATTATTAAAGGCAAAATAATCTGCCTGTGCTAATCCTGTGGTACTACAGTCTTGTTCTTGTACTGTCACCTCATGTTCAGTCATACAGTTTTCTCCATAACAAGCCTTGTCTGTACTCCATGCTCTCTTTCAAGATAATTAATGATGTGAAAGATGAGAGAAGCAGAAAGCGGTTGCACTTCCAAAGCAGTCAGAACAAATCAATAGTAACTTCCACTTGTCTTGCGACTGCAGATTGTGTGTCAGAATCGAGGTTGGCAACAAGTGGTACCCTTTGATGAACTTCACCTCCTGGTACCTTGTTTCACCTGTGGTAATATGTAACACAGGTTTTTGATTGAAGAAGTTCCCCACAGTGGTTTTGGCTAATTTGAGAAGGGTCATCCAGAAGAGGCAGGAGAGGATTATTACCCTTGGTACACTTTCATCACGCACATTTCCAGTACCTCTGCTGTCTAAAGGGGTTTTTTTGTAAGAAAGCGTTTGGGTTGCCTGTAAGGCCAGAAACATCCTTCATAGAATTGCTGTCTTTTAAGAAAATGGCTCACTTGTTTTTCCCCCACTGCTTCCACAATATTCTTCATCTTAATCATTCATGAGTCAGAAGCCTTGAGCTTGTTTATATGCAAGTCTCATTTTGGTTTGCCTGGGGAGCCTGTCACTTTGCCTTCTTTAGGGAAGTTGCTGTAAGCAAACTAGAAAGAACCAGTAAGGACATCTAGTTCAATCCTTGTGCCTGCCAGTGGAGGTAAATCAATAAGAAGTGTCGTAAATTTTTATCACTTTGCACATCAGACAACTGGCAGGATCTACTTCACTAACCATGTACTCCTTTGCCCAGAACAAAAGTAGTACTCTGGCTTCCTTAGTAGCAGGCTGTCTTTGGGATTTCTTCATGTCTTCCAACAGTGGGGTGGAATTCCAGGTCAGAATAGGACATACTTAGCAAGCACTGAAGACCCCCAGTCACAAAAGCATACAAATTATTAGGGACATTCGGTCTGATCCTGCCATCTAAAATAGTTGTGTATTTTATACTTTTTATTAGGGTAAATGCAAAGAAATGATCAAAGGAGTGTCATCATGTGGTCAGGGATTTAGGTCTGTAAATGAACTCAGTTTAAAAATGGACTCAGTCTCTCCCTCACCACACCCACATTTATTTCCATTTGTTGTTTACAGAGCTTGGCCTTGGTACTGAAGGAAAGTGAAGGCCTGCACTGCATCTGTAAATGGAAAGATATTTAGATTAAAGGTCTGGGGCTTTCTCTTGGAATCTATATTTCATTGGTAAAAAACATAAAGATGCATCTATAATGTGCTAGCTCTTCTGACTTCCATTAATAATGTTAAAAAAATTAATGTAAATATGGAAATGGGATGTTTAAATGTCAGAGTATTTAGTTAACATATGTATAGCATATTCATACCAGAAATAGAAGACAGTATTTTTCAACCTTATAATAAGTATATAATATGTGTTGATTGTAAGATAAGAAACTGAGACACTCTTTTCTTGTTCAGCTGAAATCGGATATCATGCTGCACTGGTGGATCTCCAGAGGTATCACCAGTGAGTTTAATTAGCCGTTTTGACATAGCAAATCAGTGGGCAGCATAATAATCTGTTAGAATTCACAGTAGCAGCTGATAGCAAATTATGTCACCTGTGATTTAAAAGCCTGGAACGGGGTTGGGAATGGGGTGAGGGGAATGCCTGTTTTCTTCATGTTGCTGAGAAAAATCTGAAAGGCTGGTGCCTTGAAACATCTAGGGAGAGAACCTCGGTAAATGTGTGGTAAGTGGAGATTGCATAAGTAAGTAATAGCTCTGGTCCCTTACCTGCTCTGTGAAGGCCCCTTTAGAACACTTGGGTCACAGTCCCTCATGGTGGTCAGTGATAGCAAGTCCCACTTGAGCGGACACAGCTCTGCCAAAAAATACTCAGATCCTGCTGTGGCAAGTCCACAGAAGTACCCAGGATTGCACTGATATCCACTGAAGCTGGGCTTGAGTCCACATGTGCTGCTTGTCCCCACTCTCAAGGCCAGGTCATTCTCAAAGGTAATGCAGATAGTAGCAAAGGTAACGTTTCTTCTGAGATGGTGACATGGGCAGGGTAGACCATTTGCAGTGAAGGCCTGCTCTGCAGGTTGGATGTACCGCTCTACCAGGTTCTGCTCTCTCCATCTGCCCTTCTAGTTTCATTACAGATTAGTGTCATGCAGACAGGATGGCACAAGGATCCTGCTTAGAAGGCTCCCTCTCTATATTCTTTGCAGAAGAAGCCTGAACTCAGAAAATATTAAGGGATATCTTACTTTTGATAGTCTCAGAAGTCCGCTGCTTCAGTGAATATAAACATAAGTACATAGGAGAGAAAATCTTTGTGGGAATTGATGCTAGCAAAACCAGGTTTGATCAGAAAGTAGTAAAAAATAAAGGATCTCGAAGAGACTGTGATTTGCTAATCCATCCCTCTGTGTCAAAGCAGCATCAACAATACCTGAAAAATACTAGATTTCCTTTTTCATTCTGGAGATTAGATGGGAAAACATGCTTAGATGAAAGTTATTTGTATGCTTTTTAAAATGGGAGTTAAGGAAGCAGGGAAGAGAAGTGAATTTCTATGCAAGATTCATTGGTCTGTGCAAGGATAATTCTTTTAAAGAGATGGTACTAAGATATTTAAAGGGCACATCAAATATTCATGACGTGTTCTGGAAGCCGTAGCATTCTACTGGAAATTCACCTTGATGTGAGCTGGGTTGTTGCATTGGATAAAGATGTCTTTGCCTTAGGAAGCAAAAAGATGCACAGGTGGCGTTTTTAAATAACCGGATTTTCTCTCTTGCCATTACCTATATCTGCCACAACATTGTCCCAGCCTGAGCTTTGTTCCCTGCAAAGAAGCTGTGCATTTTCTGGGCAACTGAATTTTTGCCATTGGTTATTTTTCTTCGCAAAAAACTGGATCAATTTCTTCAGTGCCTAAACCAGCATTTTGCTCTGTACTGGGCCTCTGATGTTTTTGTACAAAAACACTGTCAACTGCTTTCCTCTTCCCCAGAGAGCAAAAAAAAAAAAAACATTTTATATGTTATCTGTAATGGAAATAATATTATTTTATTGACAGTATTATAGTCAGCAATATTATTTCTTTCTCTATGGACGTCCAGAAATTAAAATGGAACCTGGTTGACTAGGGATTTCACTTTCCCTGCTGTGTAAAAGCATTTGAAGAAAAATGTCAAATCCCTTCCTAGGACTTCTCAGGAGATGGTTTCAACTGTAGACAGTTGAGCAGGGAGCCATTCCCTGAATTAATGGCAAGAGCTTGACACCTATAGACAAGCTAATTGGCAGTTTGTTTGGAAGGTCTTGGATGTTCTGTAAATGCCGGGCATGCTGAAGTCATTGCCTTTGCAGTGCCAGCTCTGAGCGGTTTGCTCAGTTCCTTGTTTTTTCAAGGGCACATCCTAAAATGTAAGGGGAAAATGCCTACTTCTCCAGTCAGAAGTTACTTCTCTCTGGAGCCCTCTGCGTGCCACTATGGTTTTTAGAGGCTGGTCACGTCTTTCTGGCTCAGTGTCCCTCCTGTATGGGAAGGACATGTGGGAGAGGTGGGGTGGGTTGGTCCCCACAAAGCCTTGGACAAAGCATACAGGACCACACCTTCTCCTTGAGAAGTAGCACAGGTAGTGCCAGAGCTGGAGGGCTGCCAGTTTGCATCTTGTGCCAGCAAACCTAAGCTAATGTGTCATCATCACCTGGGGACCATTACCAGCCCTTGTGTGTCTGCTCTGGTCCACACTGCTCCTGACAGCCAGCCCTCCATGTGCTGCTCACGGTTACAGGTAATGAGTCATGCCTTCTGCAGGGAGTCTGAGCGCCACTGGTGTGGATTTTTATTCCCCCCCCCCCCCAAGCAGGAATATCTGATATCGAAATGTCAGGTGTCAGGTGTAACTTTACACCTCTGAATTCAGAGTTTTGCTTATTATTGTGTATTCAGTTGACTATCTCTTGGATGTTCCTAGGATCAGAGGCTAGCCCTGCTGGAGGCTAAATGCTAGGCTTCTGCTCCTGATATAAAGAATTCTTGTGATGTTTTGACATCCTGTAATGCTTTTGTTCATCTGTATAATGTTGAGGCAACAGCCCTGCATTGCGGAAAAATTCCAGTCAAAAGAGACTCATGTTAAGAAAGGCAGCTGACACCAATCTTACAAAAACTACTTGAAAACTGACATGAGTTTATGCAAGAGATTCATGTCTGCCTACTGTTTGCATAACAAATATCATTCATTTCTAATAGCAACCTTGACTAACTCTCCAAACTGTTGTCTTTTTTGGGATGGCATACAGGTTCTGCGTCAGAGTCAATAGCTGGATTCTAACAAGGAATGCAGTATTCAACATCTTAATTATGTCTCAACAATGCATTTGTCTAGTGGCAATTCCTCTGAAAGAGCTCTTTTGTAGTAACTCTTCTTCTGCAGTGGGGATTAACTATTCACAAATGGTAGAAATAAAATACCACCCTTAGATATACTGCTTATGCCAATAGGTATAAAAAATAAAATGTCTCCATCTGCTTTTTTACAAACATTTGAGTACCTATCTTGAGATCAGACCAAAGGGCCAGCTTGCCCAGATGCCAAAATAAAAAGCATATAGAAGCGGAAAAAGACAGGGCAAGTACACATAATGCCTTTCCTTGAGTAACTCTTCAGCCTCCAGTTATTTGTGTCTCAAGAATTTTCTGTAGAAGTGATGATATTTAGCAATCCTCAGTAGATTTCTTTTCCATGAACTTGTTTGGTACTTCTAAACCCATCTGAGTTGCTGACAGGGATTTTCACAGCATGTTACAGCAAGAACCATGCCGTCTTGTTTCATGTTGCTTTTATCTTGGCACCTCTTTGTTTTCTGTGATGGCCCCTAGTCCTTGTATTGGAGGAGACAGTGAACAGCTGATTCCTGGGTCCTGGTTTTCTTGTCCCTTCTTTTGAACTGGCCTTTGAAAAATCTGAACATTTTCTAATTCTTTTTCATCCTTTTTGAGAGGGGGAGAGAGTAGAACTGAATAGGCTATTGAAAATGTAGGTGACCCATGGATTTATAGAGTGACATATATATAGTGGTTGTTTTTGAAAAGGAGTTAAACAAAAATAATCCATTTTCAAGATATGGATGAGTATTATACCATCCCAAACGTCATTAGCTCTGAGATGAGATTAATACTGGGGAAATAAATTCTATCTCTCATAATGAAAGATGGTAAGAGTATGTCTACTGTAGAATTTAGCTGGTTTGGGAACAAGGAAATGCACCAACATTAAATCATTGTTGCCTAGGGTTTTAATGTTGCTCCTCACTTGCAGTTTCATTTCAGTAAGCAAAATGTTTCTGCAGAATATGTGAATGTACTTTCTTTCTGTGTGCATTAAACCCTTTCTAGGTACATAAATGTGTTTGAGTCTTTGAGCTCAACAAAATACCAGCCAGAAAAAATAAATGAAAATTGCTGACCTATGTTCTATCTTAAAAGTCTGTTAGCACTTCTCTCATTATTTGCAGAGAGGATGTGTTTTTGGACTGTTGTAAATACTCTCTGTGCAGATGATGAGAACCATGTTATAAATTCATTCTTTTGCTTCGCAAGTTTAGAAAAGAATTCCCTTAATTTATAATTCTTTTATGTGCTGTGCTACCTTTCTTAGGTAGCAGATGGTGTTGGAGTTGCATATCTTTTAACATAACTTATGGACAAAAGACTGGTGAAACTGAGGCACAGCAGTGACCTGTCTATCCTGTAAAGTTGCTAATCTTTTTCTGCCTTACTGCTGACACTTCCTTCCAACCAGTTTGCAAAGGAACCTCACCAAACCGTGATTAAGATAGTATCCACCCGGTGGCATTTCTGTCTGAGAAAGAAAACTAAAACTGTGTGTGATTCAGAAACGAAATTCTGCCTGTTAGAACAGTTATCTCAGCAGCCTGTGGGCATATATGTACTTGGAGTTATGGGCTTTCAACAACATGATCCCTCTTGTATTTTGTGAAATTTACTGAGCTGTCATGGTAATATTAGTGTGGCAGGAAGAAATGCACAAAGGAGAAGAAGAGGGATGATGAAAATCCGTGAGAAGAATCTGTCTTAAGAAGAACAGGTGTCTCGAGAATTTCAGGCTTTATAAAGTTCTGTAAGTTTGGGAGTTTCTTTATTTGTTTTTAATCCTACTCCAGAAGCAAAATTCCTGAGGTGGTATTTTTTGTGGGATTCCTGCTTTAGTTACTATTTGTTTGGTAGTAAGCAGTAACACACAGTTTTACCTTTTCAGAGGAGGGAAGAGAGACCAGAGACTGTACACAAACTTATTCTGGTTGTCCATGCCAGTGCTGGTATACAGTGGCTATACTTTTTCCCAACTTGATGGGAGAAACTTAAGCAACTATAAGCATATTTCTTTTCCATAAGGACATAGTTGCTTAACTGCTCTACCTGTTCCCAGGAACGGTGACAGTTGACTGAAGTGCTGTTGTGTTGACAAATGTGAGACGTAGTTTGTATAGGAGGTTCTTGGTCCAGGATAAGCAAATGGGCAGCATTTTGTACATGCAAACCTCCCTTTTGGCCCTCAGAACTCAAAATCTTGCTTCTGTTCGAGATGGGGCTTGCCACAGAGGGTATAGGCTGTCATGGGAGGGTGACCCACCTAAGTAAGGGGTAACACAGTGACCTGCCATTGCACATGCACTTCTTTTTACATACATACACCATTAGCAAATGAAGGTATTTAAATTAGAGACTTTTTTAGTCTTGGTCCTTAAAAGTTTTTCCTAAACCAGCAACAGTGAAATGACCCCTCTACACATTTGTCAGTGGCACTTAGTGGCTTTTTTTAAAGTATACTAGGAAAGAGTTTGTGCTTATGGCACAAGTGGGTTACTTTGTGTCCCATTTCACAAAAGAGACAGTGCACGAAAAGACCTTGAGATTTACAAATGGGTCTTTTTTTCCAGTATTTTGAGGGTGGCTATGGAGTTGGAACTCACCTGTGTGATCTAATACACTTTTTCCATGAACAAATTTTTTTTTTTGAATATTTAATTCAAATATGCATTATTTTACTGAATCACATGTGTAATTTGTATGCATACTTTACAGGCAGTCCCTGGCTGTGATCACAAAGGGGTTTATGTTGAAGGAGAGTGATGCAAACAAAAATACTGTGGTTATACTTAGGTACATAAGGAAGCATATGTAGGAATGATAATAGAAGAATAAAACTGAACAGGAAAAGGAGACTGTGAAAGGTGAACATACCTCAGTACTTCTAAATTCTTATTTATTGACAGGTGTTTTAAATATCTTACGGACCAGTGATTGCAAACAATAGGGATGAATGATCCTTGTGGGAGGAAGATGTAGGTGACTTCTTGGATGAGATAGATAGACACCTGGTGAAAAAAGAGTTAAAATTAGGAAGATGCTACCAAGCATACAGGCAGCTGCAAATAATCGTACTTTCTGATGCATCGTGAGAGTAATGCAGTGAATTCACACTACCCCATGCTATGGTGCCCTGGGAAGATGGAGAAGGGTTTGGCGGTATGAGTGCAGTTGGAAATGTTAAATAGGTTTAAGCTATCCTAAATCACACTGACTCACATCTTCAATCCACATTAGTTTCAAGAACAGTGCTTTTCACTGTCTTGCTGTGTTTAAGCTAGTAAACTTGAAGACTTTTTTTTTTTTTTTTCTGTAAAACTTCTTCATCCTGTAACATTCTATGTCCTAGCATGATAGTAAGGTCATAAGTCAGCAGGACTTTACAGGGACTCCTGTCCTGTTCATGGGTTATGTGCCAACCATAAAGTACATGCTTAGCTCCTTTGTTTCCTAAGAAATCTATTTCAGCAGCTTCTGCTCGATGCATCTGGCTCTACAAGGAACAAGGCAGGATCATGGTATAAAATCAATAGAAAATTGTCTTAATACATTATTCTTCATATTATGTCCAAATTCAAATGCGACTTGTAGGAACTACAGGGAGAATATTGAGTAAATGTATTTCTTCCCTTCTGCTTTCTGCTGAAATTATTCACTGACCTGTATATGCAGTATTTGCTTTCTTGAGAAAACAGGTTGTTGACATTCCTGGTGTGTCTCTGCATCTAGCAAAACAATATATTGGCAACCATTTTGTATTTCTGTGACTTGAACAGCACTGAAATTATTGTCTGCTTTTATAGAATAATTCTTGACCGAGGTGCACAGATTTTGTAGGCTTCTACAAAAATTATTTAACTTTTCTGTGAATTGAGCTTCAAATACTGGTTTGGTTGTTGGGTTTCTTTTTTCATTCAGTATGTAACAACAGAATTAAAACACTGTCTTGACTTACCAATTTGAAATCATCTTCCTCTTGGATTTCATCAGGTTCTGTGTTTGTATAATAGCATAATTCCTTATGAATGCAGTAATTTAGATGTGTTCATTTTGGTGGTAAGTTTCAGAGTTGTTTGTCTTTTCCCTTTCACAAATATATAAAGATAAATGAAAACCTCTAACAACTTACATTTACAACAACGAATCTTTACCAAGACTGTTTTTGTGTAGTCTTGGGTAAAGGCACCTGAGGCTGATGAAAAAATGCTCATTTTCATCACCTGAGTGGGTAACAGTATCAGTACAACTGCGCTCTTAAAAAGACGCTACATTCTTTTCGTGGTGATGATTAATTTATGAGCAGTAGATGACTGATCCACACATGGTATTCTGTCCCAAGATGAGCAGAGGTAATACAATCTGTTACACTTATATAACTTGATATAAAGAGAGGAAAGAATGCAGCAGGTGGCACACAACATTTATAAGAAAATGTAGTAAACATATTCAGTTGTTCATTTCACCAAGTCTCGGTGATCTGACCATCTAGTCTTGCAGAAAGCAGGGTTGTATTTCAGTGTACTTCAGACACTTTTCACTGAAAATGTGGATTTTGGCTACTATCAGTTCTCAGTTAAAAGTCATAATGTTGCCATGGTCTAGAGGGAGAGGTATCAGAAGCGTAGATTGTTCCTTTAAGAAAACAAGGTGGGAATCTATCAACACTGTTTTTGCAGTAGTAATCCTATTAGTATTTCTATTTTTCAAATCATAGATATTATTTTTAATTAGTGATTTTATCATATTTTTTTATTGAGGACTTTTTTAAAATTCAGTTATGTATCATATTTTATCTGTATGTATTGTCACATTTCTCTATCATGTTTTTTTCATTCATATGCTCAAACACGTATCTACACATGTGCATACAGTCTCTCATACTGTTCTTACATTATCTGGAGTTGGTAGTGCCAACTTAGATTTTTTTTCAGCAGGAAATACCTAGAAATGTTGCTATGTGGTTCTACGGAACTCTACAAGACTTGAATCATTCAGACCAAAGTTTTCCATTCAAGATCAGTTACATATTGAAACTTTTTTTTAAGATGATAAAAAGAGTTTGTTTTTCAAAGAAGAACAAGGTTAAAAGAAAAAAAAGAAGTGTTCTGTCCAACATCTCGGAGAGGCTCTAGTGCATATTCTTAGCCTTAAGGGGGTGCAGGATGGGGAAGGGAAGAGAACCAGAAGGTTGTTTTGTGTGAGTGAAATTCTTTTGCTGATTCTGTGGGGAACTGCCCGTTTCTGACTTCCGTTTTAAACTTTTAGGAGATTGTTTGCATGGATTTGACAGAGACTTACTAGAGTTTTACCAGTTAAATTCTCATAGGATTATACTTGTTCTGTTCATATAAGGTCTGTAGAGCTGTACCTAAAGCTGAGAGGGTTTATTCTCTGTTGCTGTACACAGAGATTGTATTCGAAGAATAAGAAGCATTGAGCCTCAGGTCTTGGATACTGTAAACTGGAATGAGCAGCTGTCAGGCAGAGGGAGAGAGGGGCAAGAGAGTGGAATAGAGAGAATGGTTCTGCCTGGCAAGGAAGAGTAAGACTCCTCAGAGTTTACCAGGCTGCAACTTTAGGAAAATACAGCCATACATTCATTGGTGCCTGGGGTGGTAATAACTGAGGCTGGCAAGTTCTCTGTTGCCAGCAAGTGCCCATAAAGCCCACTGGCAAAGTCTCAGCCACCCTAGCTGCAAAGGTGCATGAAAGAATACATCCTTTCTCATCATGCATCCCCTCCTCCATTCACATGTGTTTGCCAGCTTCTGCATGAAAGGAGGTGGGTATCCTGGTTCTTCAAATAACCTTCTTACATTCTACCCAACTTTGACTAATAGCAGAAGGCTCAGCCTATGCTAAGGATGCAGCAGGGTGAGAGAGAGCAAGAGGGTTCCTGTGGAAGAACTGAGTTTATGATTTCGTAACTCAAGACTCTTGCAATGCCTGTGTGTGAGAGGATCCAGTTGTGATTCAGACAATCTGAACTACCACTTCTTACAGTGTGTGTGTCAGTCTTTGCCGTACCATCAGCCTTTTAATTCAGCTTCTGTGTGGTCTGTCTGCAGATAAACATTTGTGCATACATATGCTGTGGTGTATGTACATGTACACATAAATATATCTGTTCCCATAACTGTGCTTACATGAATGGTTGTGCTAGACTGCAGCTAGGAATAAGACTATTTAATGTTAAAAGATGAAAAATTTTTATTTTTGTATGTTTCTTTATTCCCCAACGTGTTTACAAACTCAGTATGCTGGAGTAACTGAAAGATAGGTTGAAATGCATACTTCAGACATGCATCAATCTTAGTAAAACCATACTAGTAATTCCAATATTGCTATAATGTTTTTCTCTTCAGTTGTCCTTGCCCACCCCACCCATCATACTGTTCAAAAGGCAGTGGTAACTTTGCAGGTCATGTCGTGGGTGCTTAGGAAAGGCCTAGAGCACCACCAAAATTTTTTGTGGAGGAATTGTGCCCAGCACATGGTGAAGACTCATCATCTTTGGAGCTAAGGGGGCTGGAGGCAACAGAGGTAGTAAAACAGAGGAAGTTATCATCAGGAATCAGCAGCAGAACTGTGTGGACATGAGGGGGGAAGCATAAAAGGGTTAGAAGAAGGGAAGCCACTAAAGGGTTCAAAGGAAGAGTGTCACACCCAGGAATATCTTCAAAGAGAATAGGCATAAAGACAAACAGATGGGGTCAAACAGGGGAGGTGGGGTAACCAAGAGAAGTTTCAGTAATCAGAGTGCTGCAAGCTAGCATGGTAATTCACAGAGGAAGTGAAAAGTTCTTCCTCAGAAGTATTTTGGCAGGGGGGGTGATTTTTGAAGGCTTTTTTTTTTTAAAGTAAGCAAGATCCCGAAGATGAATGTTTAACGTCTGAAGGGGGGCAAATTTTAGGAACGTTTCACTAGGTGGCCATGACTCAAAAAATGGAGACACGGGTACACCTTCACCTGCTGAAGCTCCACAGTGCCTTTTTGAATCAGTGGTTGCAGTCATTTGCATAAATTCAATAACTGAATCGCCCATAATGCTGAATTCAAGGGGCTGTTGTAAAGCCCAAGACAAATGGAGTATAGTGGAATACATCCAGCTCTGTTCAAATAATAAGCTTACTCATTTTGTGAGAAATGAACTCCAAACCCTCACCCATTCAGAGCACCGCCGGATTTTTCAGAAGAGCTTTTATTGCCATCTACTGGTTTAAATGTGCAGTTTGCTCGACTGCATCACCCTTTCTAAGAACCATTTGGAAAATGTTTGCTTACTGAGAAAATATTTTGAAGAGATTTTCTCGGAGTATTCCTTAGGCAAGCTTATCTTTGGCATGATATCAGACGAGTCTGTTTGCAGATAGTTATGTTGGCATGCCAAGCTTTATGAAAAGGGGTTCATTTAAACATCTGGAACCTGATGCACCCGTAAATGCACTCCAGCACACGCTTCACTTTGCAGGAAATCAACTCTAGGAACACACACACACACGCGCACACACACACACGGGTATGTGTGATGTGCACTGGGGATGCACTTCGAAAACTCGAGTTATCAGCGTTTCTTTCTACTTTCAAACTATGTAAAATTGAGTGGGATTTGAAGAAAAACTTTCTCTTCATTAGTTCTTCAGAATTTCTAACTGCTACAAAGCCCCCAAAAAATCAGCAGAGAACCTTGGAACCTTGATTAAATTAAGTCTGAATCAAGTCATTGACACGGTGAGATTAGTTGTTTTTATAAATACTGTTAAGAGAATAGAAGGCCCAGGTCTGTGTCTTTCTCAAGCAAGATGTGCACTGAATCCATAATCCCTCAATAAGATCTCTTGGATAATTTCTCTAAATTCCGCAGTTTTTTATGTATTTTTCTGTCTATTCAGTATGCAATTCCTAAGAGCTAAATTTTCAGTTCTTTCCTGGAGGAATCCATGCTGGCTGAAAAAGTCATTACCAGGATGCTGTATAACTCAGTTCTGCAGATTATTTGTCTTTCATCAGATGAACTAGGTGTTTGTACAAGCACTCCCAGACTTCTGCAGATTTGGGGAGCTCAAAATGAGAAAGATCAACAGTGACATTATTCAAATTATTTAAAATTCTTCATCCATTTTGACTGGAAGAAATGAAAAGATGACCTGGCAGTGGCAATTGTTTATTACTACACGGGTGTACTGTTCTTTGCACTCACAAGTACACAAAAAGCTGCTCATACAGTAATGAAATCTGAAGAAATAACTGCAAAAAAAAAAAAAAAGCAGCATCAGAAGGCTATTTTTTAACTGGGTGTACTGATTTGAAGTTTTAAACTGTGTATCATATGTAAGATTACAGAAATGTGGAGAGTTTATTTTTCTTTTCCCTACAGCTCTCATGTTCATTCCTGAGACTCCCATAGCCTAACCATCTTCCTCATGACCATTGTTTCAGATCTGAGCCAAAGCCTTTGTACTCATTGTCACTCATGGTTCCTGTTTTTTGTCTTTGTTCTTTTCTCACAGTTACAAGCCCCCAGTGTGAAAGGCTTTGATTTTGCTAAGCAGCATCTGGGCCAGCACAATAAAGATGATGTCCTGATTATCCATGAGCCAGCTCCTTTACCAGGACCTATTAAGGATACTACCCCATCTGAAAACGGAGATGTGCCCAGCCCCAAATCCAAGACTTCCACAAAGCCTTCAAAGACTGTTCGACACAGAGGGAGGTCAGTTCACAGAGATAAAACAAATTGTAGTAGACAACAGTTTATTAATGGCTAGTGATTATAGTAGTTTTAAGGCAATTTCAGTGCAAATAACTGTTCCAGAGCTCTGAAACTTTGTGTTTTCTGGTGAGCTGTCAGTTACCCCTCACTACTCATTCGTACAAGGTTGTGAGAATTTAGTGTTCATTTTTCTCTTAAAGGGAATGTGCCCAGCTAAGAGCGGTATTTAAGGCACTGCTGAGTTGACTGGAGTCAAGTCATTGCATGTTTACTAGAAACACCAAGTATATGTTTTCCAGTGCAATCTCTTTGATGTGATCTCTAGCTACTAAGACAACGGGTGGTTAAAAAAAAATGAAAGCCATTGACAAATAGTGTTTCAATAATGTTAATAGTGACCAATACATGTAGGAAGAGTTGGGATTTCCAGTAATAAGCCATATCTCCAAAATTCAGGGAAGATGCATGAATTTTTTTAGTTACAATAATCTGATTACTCTCATAGCAAACCAGCCTTAGTCAGAACAAACAATGATAATTTTCAGCTGTGCAAGTGGAGAAATGTCTGTTAACCTGCAGCACAAATTTCCTAACCTTTTCCAGTAATTAAATGTGTTTTGCTGGAAAGAACTGTGTAGGATACCTGCTGTAACAAAGCTATGCATCTGTGCACACAAAAAAAAGAGATGAGTGGGCAGGTAAAAGTTGGGGAAAAGAATGGAACTCTGAGGAGATGAGCTCCTCTGTGCTCCACTCTCCAGTAATTCTTCTTCCTCTCCCTGACTCTCATATGTACACCCATCTGTTTCCAGCTCTGCATCCCCTGTGCTTATACCTACATGATGCTGCATGATGGGAGAAAAAAAAAAAAAAAAGCAATCAATCAAGGCAGAGTTGAATGAGCTTAGAAAGAAACTAATGGTGATTCTAGCTGAGCTGTAGATCTCTGTGACACAGCTTGTTCCTCTATTCAGCCTTCTGTGCTTTCTCTAAAGCCCCAGTTGTCTTAAGATCCTTACTTCATCTTCCCCATGTCGGCTTCATAAAGCTCAGTTTCCCCCTCTTCCAGATGCTAAGCCTGTCTTCCTAACTCCCTACAGGCCTTGTAAATAGTAGACTACCAGTGGTACAAAGGAAGGTGGGCAAAATTGGAAAATAATAGAAGAAAAATGAGCTGACTCATTTTGGTGTAGCTTACATAAATTAAAACAAAGTAATATAGATCAGAAGGATGAGTGTTTCTGTGTTCAATAATGGCCTAAGACAGGCATGATACCTGGGGAAAGGGAAGGTGTCTATATGCACATCAGCATAAGAAATAAGTTTAAATTTGAGGTTGTTACTATATTTCATCTAGAATAACCAGAAAATTAAGCAGGACAAATTTCAGAAGCCAACATTTTAATGATTCCCCTGAAGATAATAGTGAATCATTGATCAAATTTAGAATAAAGATTTTTTTCTAATAGGATTTAATTAGGTATAGAATCATAAAATGGTTTGAGTTGGAAGCAGCCTTAAAGATCATCTTGTTCCAACCCCAGTGCCATGAGCAGGGACACCTTTCAGTAGACAAGGTTGCTCAGAGCGCCATCCAACCTGGACTTAAACACTTCCAGGGATGTGGCATCCACAGTTTCTCTGGGCAACCTGTTCCATGTCTCACCACCCCCACAGTAAAGGATTTCTTTCTTATATCTAATCTAAAACTACTCATATTTTTTAGGGTTAAAAGTTTAAAGCCACTCCCCCTTGTCCTATCACCACATGCCCTTTTAAAATGCCCCTCTCCAGCTCTCCTCTAGGCTCCATTCAGGTACTGGAAGGCTATGATAAGGTCTCCCTGGAGCCTTCTCTGCTCCAGGCTCAACAGCTGTAACTCTTTCAGCCATTCCTCATAGCAGAGATGCTCCTTTCCTCTGATCATCTTCGTGACTGTCCTCTGGATTCACTGCAAGAGGTCCATGTCGTCCTTATGTTGGCCCCTAGAGCTGGATGCAGAACTCCAGGTGGAGTCTCTTAAGAGTGGAGTAGAGGGGCAGAATCCCCTCCCTCAACCTGCTTTTGATGCGGCCCGGGATATGTTTGGATCTCTAGGCTGCAAGTGCACATGGCCGGCTCACACTGAGCTTCTCACCCACTAATAGTCCCAAGATCTTTTCCTCAGGGCAGCTCTTGATCCATTCTCCTCCCAGCCTGCGTTTTTACTTGGGGTTACCATGAACCAGGTGCAGGACCTTGCACTTGACCTTGTTGAACTTTATGAGTTTGACATGTCCCCACCTCTCAAGCCTGTCAGGGTCCCTCTGGATGGCATCCCTTCCCTCCAGTGTGTTGACCACACCACAGAGTTTGGTGTCATTAGAGAACTTGCTGAGGGTGCACTCAATCCCATTGTCTGTATTGCTGACAAAGATGTTAAACAGCTCCAGTCCCAGTATTGACCCTTCAGGAGTGCCACTTGTCACTGCTCTCCACTTGGACATTGAGCCATTGACCACAACACTTTGAGTGTGACCATCCAGTCAATTTCTTACCCTCCAAGTTTTCTATTTGTCACATCCGCGCATCTCGAGTTTAGGGACAAGGATGCCATGTGGGACGGTGTCAAATGCTTTGCACAGGTTCAGGTAGATGTCAGTTGTTCTTGCCTTATCCACCAGTGCCATGACCCCATTGTAGAAGGTCTCCAAGTGTGTCTCAGTGAAGCCATGTGGGCTGTCACCAAGTCCCTCCTTTTTTTTCACGTGCCTTAGCATAGTTTCCAGGAGGGTCTGCCCCATGGCTTTTCTAGGCATCGAGATGAGTGACTAACTTGTAGTTCTCTTCTCCCTCATATTCCCTTAAGAACAAATCTTCCTTTAGCCTTAACTATGGAGCTGTTACCATCATCTCCCTACCATGCTGACATGCCCATGTCAGCTTGCAATTTAAAACATTTAAACATTTAAAACAATTTCTGCCCTGAGGCAGAAGTTGAAATATGAAATGATATCATACTGTGTTATGTTGGGTTTAGCTGGTTGCTGTGTTTTGTGAGGAAATACAGAACTCAATTCATCACAGCGCAGTTCAGGATTGTACGTTGCATGCCAGGAAAGACAGTGGTGATGTGAGTACGTGTTCTGTGACTGTGAAAAAGAACAAACAAGAGCAGCTGAGTTCAGAAAGCACAGCATCTCTAGGCTCCAGCTGAGAATTGGACGCGTTGTTTTGGCTTGAGAGGATACAACTGCATATTCCTCAGCACTTGTAAGGGCTGACTGATGTTGATTCAGCACTGTTTATGTTCCTATAACTTAATGATCATTTAGATAGACTGAAGAAACAGTATGAAGGAACGCAAAGCACAGTGAGGTGAAACAAAGTTAGTGGGAAGTCTGGGAAGCAGAACTCCAGCCTTCTACTCTGCTGAACCACGGCAAAGGTGACGGAGATGATAGCTCTGCACACCTTCCACCTTAGAAAGAGATGCAATGGTGCAGGTCTGTAAGCTCACTGAGGACCATTTATCGTCTTTTCCCTGCAAATTTTTTTATAATTGGAATTTGATATTAGTATTGTGATCCTGCAGATCAGTGCATTGTTCAGGGAGGAAAAATAAGGAAGTTGATTTGGAGCTGGAGCGTTGCCTGCTGCAAGGAGTAGATTTAACTTGCAATGGACTTGTCAGGCTGGATATAGTTATCTTAGTCTGTGGGCTCTAGGCAGGTTGATGTTTAGCCAAGAGCCTCAGTAACTAGTTCAGATATCAATCTAGCCCAAGCAAATCCTACACTAATGAAGTTAATGCACAGACATGGGCACAATTTCAGTGATTAACTCACTGCCAGACTATAGTATGAGTGTTCATGAGACAAAATGGTCACTAGAGACACTGTCACAAAGACTGATCCCATATGAAAAGACAGGCTTTGGTGTCAGCTAGGCAGTGGTGTGTGCCCTATATTTTTTCTATTTTTAGACTACTATCTAAATAATTTTACAGTTGAAGTATTTTGTTGGGGAAAATCATGCTATTTTTTTATTTTGATGTGTCTCCCACAAAAGCTATGAACACTGAGATTGTAATTTTTAGGTAAAAAATGTTTTTAAAGAATCTCATGACTGCATGGAATAAATGCATAAAAGAAGCATTTTTGAATGGCCTTACATTTGACTAGTCAGGAAAATACTCATATGGTCTTGTATTGTCGGCAAGAGAACACCAAGTTAGCAAGGCTGAATGTTACACTAGTTATCTATATGGGGTTTTTTATTCCTAACATAATTATCTTCTGTCTGAAGAGTAAACTGTTACTTATGAATGCAGAGGTTTTTTCTTGTAGTATATTTTAAAGGAAAGATTAATTAATAATATTGTGACATGTGAATCCTGTTGCATTCAGTTTTTGCATGCAAAAACTAACATCACGGCAACGAATATCTGGCTATGATAATGTATTACAGATTTACTTAAAAACAGAGGAAAAATTTAGCAGTCTTCACAAGATATTTTAGTGCAGGATTCTTTGTGTGTAAGAACTGTGCACCTTTGCAAACTTGCAAATATTGTTTTGTTTGTGGTAGAATTTCGCCATCGGATGCTGACTCCACAGCCAGTGAACAATCCAGCGGGAGAGAGACTGGAGAGGAAACTGCAAGACCATCAACTGCAAACGAGGGCAAACCACGCAGAGCAGTGAAGAAGGGTTTGTTACGTTTTTTCTTTCCTTGTGTGCACTAGCAAGTGCTTTAATCAGGTTGAAGAGTTACTGTGGTGCTGTAACTTTCCTTAAACTCATCTTCAGCTGTGGATTTTTCTGAATTTTGTCACAGAAAACCCTTTCCTTTTTGATTTAGTTTTTTTTCCGGTGAAACTGAAGAGCTACACATTCCTTTCATTCCAGCGAGCTAATGGCTTAGCAGGAATGGATCTTCCCTCCTTTTGTCCCGCACACACCCCCGGCAGAACTCTTTCAGTTTAGGCCTAATTGAGGCTCGTGGTGGCGGAATTGCAGACAGTTACATGGGCAGTAGAGGTCACAGCAGGACTTCATACTGCGTGGGTGTGTGTCTGTAACTGTAACTTTGAAAAAGTGAGATTAAGAAAAAAAGAGACCAGAGAGGTAGAAACTTTACAAATAAGTTCTAATTCGGACATCAAAATGCCTGCATGATTGTGTTTTAGAAAGATGAAAATCCAGTGTTAATATGTTATTAATTTTGTAAAGGACCATCGTCCTTCCAGTTAAAGTGCCACCATTTGTCTTGGAGGTACCCTAAAATATATTTCTTTTCTCATTGCAAAGTTGATAAAACAGTGAAAATGCACTTTCATTTTGTAACTAAAATATTCTTTTAAAATCTTTTCCGGTTTAAAACATTTAAGTGGTTTTTTCGTGAGAACCTTTTTGTTTAGATGGCTTATTCCTTGTTTATGGTTTTAGCTGCCAGATCTTTGCCTTAAATCACAATAGTTTTCCTAGAACAAGTTCTAATATTGACTGTGTGGTAAAGGAGTTTGTGATATCCCCATCAGTTTTTAATACACATGTCCTTGATGGCAACAGAAAATTAGGAGAGGATGAAAATATTGACCACATTGTGAGCAGTCTTTGTGGTATATTGAGTGTTTTTCCACACACTCTGTGAAGTACCAGCTGAGATGTAAAGATGACTCCTGAGGAATGCAGTGCCAGTGAAATTAAGATTATAGCAGACAATCTTCGGTTTTTCTTTATGTTGCAGAAATGATGACTATGTGAGATGGTTTATTATATAAACAGCTAGTTTTTGGGTGACTAAACAGCAACTTAAATGATGTGTGATTGTTAAACTTTCATAATGTGGCCTACTCCTGGAAGAGCAAGGGTTGATGGATCAGGCTTTTTTATGGAATGAACGTGTAAGAAAACAAAGCACAGGATCTGCTGATATGACTAAAAAGTTAAACTTTCTAATAATTCAACAGGCATTGTATGCTGTATCTACTTTACAGAATTTACAAAGGAAGATAGTGTCTTGATGCTACTTTTTCAATGCCTTAGGTTTGCTCTAAGGACCAGAAATCATGCCCTAATGACAATGTATAGGAAAACAATTACGCTATGACAGAACTCAGAATGGTTTGAGTTGCTCCAACCTATCTGACTTCAATTTTGTTGCTCTGTTTTAGTGTTCTCCCATTTCTTCTTAGCTGGGAACTGCATTTTCATCCCTTCATTTTCTGTCTGGCTTAAAGCTTTACGTAAGGTTTAACATTTCGTTTTGGTGTAAAAATGTTAGGTGTTGCTGCATCTGAATTACCTGATAAAGGCAGCAAGGATACTGTGTAAAATGTGTCCTTTCTAATTATCGTGCCCTTACTGGATTTTTGCAGCATTTGGTGCCTCTAGTTTGGTAATCATAGGGACTATTTTTAGTATTCAGAATTGGAGGCACTGTCTGGAGAGAGCTCTCTGTTAAATCGGGAGATTCAGCTCCTTTTTTGTGCAGCTGAGCCTTGGCAGTTTGATCCAAGTTCATGCATTTCATTCAAAAGTAAATGCAATCATCTTACTGCTGTGGGGTTTTTTCCAGTTGCCATTTCAGCTGAATTATTTGTCATAATTACTGTGTTATCTCTTCTTTTTCCTTTATGTTGTCAGGAGCAAACAGAGTGGGTAAGTAACCAGAGCTGGTAGTTGACTATAAATATGAATGGAGGTGCTGGGGTAGCTGTGATTATATCTTAAGGATGGAAGGGGTTTGTCTTTTGAGTCTAAAAAAACCAAAATTGCTTTTGAGCTGTTGAAGTATAAAAAAAAAATCTCAGTCACACAAATTATAGTCATCTAGCACATTTTTCTAATTTCCTCCCAATTTTTTCAAATTATTGAGGAAAACATGACTGTGAAAGAAGCAAAACTAAGGCAGCTGTTGGTCCTGAAACTAGCTTGTATAAACAAGTCAGAGATATTGTTAGAATTAATTTCTTTACTGAAAGCCCAAGACAAACACAAGCTACCTGCAAAAAAGCACAAAATATTTTCTCCTGAACTAGTGTTTTCCTGGCCAGGATTGAGACATAGCGAACATAGGACTGGGGAAAGCTGACATGGTCTTTAACAATACCTAACATACCTAATGATAAAATAAGGACTGTGTTCTCTGATTGCAGTGTCTGTCTTATGATAGTAGAGAAGGATGGATAGAAGGTTGGCTATGATGCATTCCATTGTTGGGTTTAATGAGTCATCAGCTGCATCCTAGGGACATAACCTACTGGGATACAAAGAAACGATATGAAATTTATCTGACACTGCATACTCGGGCTGATTCAGATACCAGGGGATCAGTGGAAGAATCCCATTGACTTAATCTGATTTTGGATGAGGCCTTATGCCCCTTATGCTCTTTGGCTGCTGTGTTTCTTGTTTTTATTTCAAGAGGGTGCAGTAAGCTTCCTCTGTCTTTGACTGTATTGGTTTTTATATGAAATCATAGCTTCCTATAGAGCAATTAATTTTCAGTTTAATTAGTAGTTTCAACTCAGGGAACAATGGTGAACATTGATCCTGACATATGACCTAAATGGACTAGTTACCTAAACGTGTTCTGCCCAGTATTGGGGTAATAATTCCTCTCCATTATTTTTTAGCCTCAGCTGACTAGTCTGAGATCAAATTTTCATTCGTGTAGTGCCATCTGATAGCTTTATAAGGAAGATTTTCTAAGCCTGGTCAGTAGTGTAATATAAGAACTTTGACATGAGGAATTATTCTCTCTGTCAAAACTTTTGTGCTTATTTATGTATTGAGTTAGAAACCATTTCTCCTTTTGCTCTATGTATGCAGCACTGTGCAGTTCCTGACTTTATCTACTTTACTGTACTTTGTGTTTATAGAAACATTCAGTGTATGCACACACAGGGGATTTAAAGGTCAGATGCAGCTTATGAGGGGTTTGTGTGTGTGTGTATCTTTTCTGCAAAAGGGAGTAACATACGCTGTTACTGTAGAGCCTTACCAAAATTTGTCAGTGGAACTTTTGGACAGTTTTACAAAACGAGTATATAAGCCCGTTTTGGCTTAGAGGCCTCTGCCAAGCACTTGTTTATGTGTGTAAAAAGGGAGGTTATGGATGAAATTATAAAGATTTAGAATGAATGCTCAGTGTAATTGAATATGTTGGACCTTGCTAACCAAGTAATACGAAAATAACCTTAAAAATTTACTTTGGAGGTCAGTAAGCTTGAGAATGGCTGTTAGAGTGAAAAGGTTGGAAAAAAATTACTAATGTGTGATGGAGAAAATGGGAAAGATGGATGCAGAAGGTCAGATTTCTATTGACTACACAATTGCTCTGAGGGATTCACACTAACTGCTTAATATATCTTGTGCCCCTCTCTGTGAGAGGCAATGCTTGCACACTTGAGAGAAATGCATGAAGATGGGGCTTTGAAGATGACAAATGGTAAAGATGATATAAATAGCTACAGAAGAGTGACAAATATATTTCATTTAGTTTCTGTGTCTTGCACAACATTTGGGACACAGAGGTTTTGAAAGGAACTGTTTACCTTCTTTTTAATGGCACATACAGAAAAGTCACATTTATAAATGTGCATGCCATTTATAAATGGGTACATTTGACAATCCATTGATCAAGTTTGAGAAATATGAAGAATAAGAATTTTGCTCAACTTGTGGCTAGATTGCTTTCCAGCCCAAAAGTAATGTGTTGTGAATATAATAAAGTGTACCATTCATTCCTTCGCCTGCTCCCGTTTTGTGCTAGAAGAGGGAAGCAAAGGAGCAAGTAACCTATTGTGATCCTCTACAGAAGGTAGCATTCCCTCCTCTTCTGAACCCTATCCTGCATTACCAGCCCATGTTGCAAATGGATCAGAGCAGTGACAATTTTATTTTCCTACTTTTGTCTATTGTAGTTTAATCATGTTGAGCAACAACTGATTCTGTATCACAATCAAGTGAGATTTACCTCCTGATTTGAATCTGGAGAACACTTATTGCCAGTGCATGAATGGGAGACTATGTCCCTGCACACTGCTGTGTTCCTCCGTAAGGAGAGTGACAAATCTTGATCTCAAAGCTTATATTTCATGGTGAAAAGCAGTTTGAAAATTTGTGGCTTTGCCATGTGGACAACACAAAAGGTGCTTTTGCAAGCCTTATCTGCATAACAGTTCCTGTTTCAGGTCTCACTTGAAAAAAAAAAATTAATGAAATCTGTGCTTAACTGCAAACCACTGGGGTGATCCTACAGATTTCAAATCTTTTGAGAGAGATGACCCGTTTCTATTGAAGTGATTAACTGTTGGCAGGATCTGGAGTGCAACTTCCACGCATATTAGTTTCTGTCTTTTGCTGATGTATTTGAGTTGGTTTAACCTTTTCAAAAAATTACAAGGCAATATTTGTGCAGCTTGCTTATTACTATGTGAACTATTTATTCTGTCACAGAGAAGAAGACTACTTTAAAAGCTTTAATCAGTAACATGTCCGTAAAATTCTTTGTGGTTTGTGTGGATTTCTAAGAGGTTTTTTTGTTTGGTTCCTATATCACTCCTATCTCTTAAGAAATGCACTTTGCATTGAGACATCTTTCATTGCTCTTTGAACCTCCATTTGAGCAATTTGCATCTCCATAAGTACTGATAAGAGGAACCATTAGCAGTATGTACTTGAACAGCTTTTTATGGAGTAAAGTAGATTGAGATTTTGGGGGGCTTGCAAATGCCAAGAGCTTGATTTACAGAAATAAAGAATGACAGCTCACCTTCTGGAAATATAATGGGGAAATGTTTATAATTCGCAAACCGCGGGGTAAACTTGTTGTACACTAAATGTGAATCAGCTGGAAGGCCTGTAGGGCAAATAAACACAGATGGAAAACATGGCATAGTCTTGTAGCGAAGCATCTGTAGAGCTTGACATGTGACTGAGATAACCCTGGCAGCACTGCTTTACTCTGTATTGGTTCTGGTGATTTAGGACCCCCTCAGACCAGCAGTGGGAATGAGCAGCACTCCTCAGCCTCTATCTTTGAACATGTGGACAGGATGTCTCGTTCCTCAGATGCCAGCAGACGGGTCCCAAGCAAGATCCAGCTGATTGCTATGCAGCCGATGGCAGCACCTCCGGTTCAGAACTCAGTGCTTTCCGATCGAGTGGCAGAGACCAACAAAATTAATAAAGAGGTATTTTTAAAGTGCTTTGAGTGTTTTTGGAGGACTGTATGCCCAACCAAGAGGGAAGTGAAAAGTATCCAGTTTCTTGTTACCAGGAGTTCCTCGTTAGTTCCTGAGGAGTTAAATCATGATAAGTTACAGGAATTATCCTGTTTTCATCCAGAGGAAGAATCTGACCTGTTTTTAAGAGGTATCTAAACCAAAAATTAAACGCTGGGAGAGTAGCAAATTTGATGGTCAGGATACCTCGTATTAGCATCCTTTTGCTATTCACCAGGGCATGATTCAATGAGAGTTGGGTTAATTAATGTATGAGAATTGGAGTGCATGGCCCACCTTGGTTTTCATTTTAAATTATGGTCTTGAATTTTCAGCAACTCAGGATGTGGGTTATACAAAGAAGTTATCTCAAAATATGCTGGGATGGGAGTTTGCAGCACATTCATTGCTTTCAAGTTCTGACGTGTTTATCTGACACTAAACATACAGAAACTTCCTGCCTTCTCTGAGGCCTCACATTGCTGCAAGCAGAATATAAGCATGGCTGGGGCAGGAGGAGAGAAGGTGATGAACTATAAAGGTGATGCACTGCCTGACAGTACCACATACCAGCATCCTGGTTTTGTACTGGATGTAAGATGACATCTTCTCGTAATTCAGAGTGGAAGATTACTGAAACCTGTAACTTAACTTTAAGATTCTCTGTTTCTGAGTACCCTATGGAAGAGAGGTGAACACATATATCTAGGATACATAGGCAAGAGGAGCCAGAGAACGGAAATCTCATTATATGAACGGAAGACATATAATTTTAACTATAAATGTAAATATTAAGTCTGACTTGTGTCCCTTATATGTTTTTTTTTTTGAATTTTCATGAAAGAATACATAAAAATCAGTTTTTATTTCCTTTTTAATTTGCTGATGCAGATGTATTCTAGAACTAGTCCAGCACAGGCAAGAGCAGTTGTTGCTACCTGATCTGTGGTGCTCAAGTGTTTTCCAGGGATAAGAATGATTTCAGTGAGTTTTGGGCCAGGACTTAAAAAATGTGGTGTTACGATAGCTTTTCCCAGATAATGAGATGCACTGCAGGAAATTTGAAAAAGGGTGGGAAAGAGGCACGAAAACTCAGCGTGCAATAAGATGTAGAGCTGATAGTGACATGTTCATCCAGGGACCTGGGCCCTCGTATTGCTGCTGCATTCCTTCATAGCTTATGGTGGCCTCTCGTGCTCAGCAGAGGCACTGACTTATGAGCTCAGTTAGCTCTTTAAGTTCTTGCTTCATAGGTGATGAAGGTCATTAAAGGGCATGGGTGACAGATTTCATCCCTATTGATCAAATGTATCTCTGTTTGACAAGCGAAGCTAACTTACGGACTGGTTGGTCTTATTTTTGCAGAGTGGTGTAGCTTCTGGCAGACAGCAGTTTTCTGTGTTCCTCCTGCCTTCTGTTAACAAACTGCCACCTCCTTCTAATTGCACCTGCTGTGCTGGCAATCGTGTTGTGTATAAGAGCACATCTATGTGGGGAGACAATGGGGATGCTGCAAAATACCCGAGAAAGAAAGTGTGTTTATTAATTGTGTGACTTATTTTCGTCCTTCAGAGATTTGGGGTAGGAAAGGGGGTGAGGCAGGGAGGAGCAGGCAGAGAGGTGGGGAGGAGAGGGCCATGGAAGAGCAGCAAAATCCAGTTTGCAAAATATCCGAGTGAAAAATGTGATTTCTTTTTTTTTTTTTCTTCCCCCCTTCCTCCTTTAAGATACAAACAGCCCTGAGGCATAAATCTGAGATTGAGCATCACCGCAATAAGATTCGTCTTCGCGCCAAGCGCAAAGGGCACTATGAATTTCCCGTGGTGGACGATGTGGTGGTGGTGGATTCCAAAGAGCAGCACAGAATATATCGCAAGGCACAGATGCAGATTGACAAGATCTTGGACCCTGGAGGCAGTGTGCCTACAGTCTTCATAGAGCCCAGGAAGAGGTATGCATTTCAAAAATGGAAAAAACAATTTTATTTTAGAGTCGGCGCCCAAAGTACGCCAAAACTGTACTTCTTAACTTCCAGAGCTTAAAATCATTTTGATCACTGGTTGAATTTGAGTTATATAGGTGAGAAGGATTGGATTGTTCTGAGCATTTTGATTTATTTCACTGTATGCCAGTATGCTTTGTTTTCACCTTATTCTTTAACAAGTTCTCAGCAGTGAATTCCTGATAAATAAGCCCGAATGTATGAAAACTGTCTTAAAACTATTTAGTATTTGTTTGAATAATTCTTGTATGGTGTAGAGGGATCAAAATTACAATATCAGCACTAAAAAAGATACATGGAAAATGTAGCCTGCAAGTAATAATATTTTTATAAAGGTAGGGGAAAATATGCAAAATAAGGAAAACCTTGAACAACCTAAAAAGCATGAAGATTTTTGAATGGTAAAGGCAAATTCACAAATCAATGAGATTACCCAGAGGGAATACATAAAAGATTATGAGGCACATTTGTCAGCCTCGTGGATCTACCTTCCTGGCCTTGTATTTTCAGAGAAAGTTCTCCCTGGATTCTGTTTAGGGCTTATGAATACCAGCACTTTGTTTCTGGAGCACTAGTACCGTACCTGTGACTGGTTCTGCACTAATAGAAAAAAGCTTTTCTCCAGCCATGTGTGTTCCTCAGCTGGTTTACCTGGTGGGGTTAAACCCAGTGTGCCAAGCACAAAGCCTGCTTGGCAGTGTGGTCTGTTCTGCTACTGCAGATGTGTCAGACGTTGGTCTGGGGGTCCCGGAGAGGCACTGGCAGAGGGAACAGGAGCACAGGCAACTTTGACAGATGAATATAGAAGGGAGGTGACACTAGAAAGAATTTGAGGGAAAAATGGGGCATTTTGGAGAGTTACCAAGGAGAGCATTGTTAGGAGAGGCTCGAGGAAAGAGACTTGAGGCTACCTAATGGAACTGGCATGAAAAACCAGGAAAGGGAGGAGGCAAGGATGACTTGAAGGAATTGGACAGAGGAGTTCAAGCTTAACTGGGATGAGAATAAAAATTGCAAAAAGAAATGTGATTACCTTTGTCTCTCTCTCTCTCTCTCTGCTTTTTGTTTTCTTCCCATTAAGTTCTCGTGCAAAACGTTCTCCCAAGCAGCGCCGGCGACATCAGATAAATGGGAGTCCGATTGATGCCGAGAAGGACAGGCTAATCACAACTGACAGTGATGGGACATACAAAAGGCCTCCAGGAGTCAATAATTCTGCATATATTGTATGTATGTCTGTGAATGGCAGGAATGTTCTGACAGTCGTAATGATGGTTGTGACACTGGGAGGTTTTTGGCCTTCTGACCATGGTTTATATGGCTAGTTTCAGTCACATGTAGTTAGCATGTAAATCACAGTGAAATAAGGATTTAATTGACAGTCTGTCACTATTAAACAGTAAAATTCTGCCAAGTATTCCTTGATATTAGAAGCCAAGAACCAAAGCCTTGTTTGCATTAATGCCACTGTGTTATGCACATGAAAGTGTGCTTGGCATGTTCCATAATTTCTTGGACATAGATTCACTCTAGTCCAATTTGCTGGATGTTATATGTTCATATATTACAGAAAATTTCATCCTTTGCTCTCACAGAGTGGAAGACGCAGTTCATTTTGTGAGAAATTTTCTCATCTTTAAAATGTGGGAATTAATTATTAATGAAAGAGAAACATGTGTTTGTACTACAGTAGCTTGAAACAATTCTAATGCAATGTCTTGAAAATTAATTTTGTTTCCTGTCTAAAAAAAGCAGACCCTGGAGAATACTTCTGTTCACTCATATCCATGTCACAAACTGTATTTAGGCATCTTTAACCACTTCTAAGCAGACTTCACTAAGCCTAATGCTAATATTGGAAACCCCTGGACAGTTTTCATCTTGAAAGATGGTTTAATGATTTTAAGAATTTCACCGTTAGCTGCATATGTAGTCAGGTGACTACAGTGTCGATTTCTGCTGTTTCCTTCTGCCTTCAAACATGAGTGTGATGATTTTAATGTCATGCTGCAGCAGAATGAATTATCATCTGAAGCTGTTTAATTAAGACATGTCACACAGCAGGCTCAGCCCCTTTGGCATCTGTAGCGAGACAGTGCTCAGAATGCTAAGTTCCTAATAAAGTAGAGGCTTGTGCCTCTTGACAACTGATTTTGCAGTCTGCATGCAGTGGTAGGAATGAGCTTTGATAATAAGTCTGCTGCTGCAAAGCTCTTTTAATTTCCTCTTGCTGATGAACAATAAGCCCATGTGGTAAGATCCCAGGTAGTAATTATGATGCATGCCTCAGGCATTGCTGCTATGAAGCACTTACATGAATCTCATTCAGGTGATGCACCCAAGTTCAAGTGCCATGCAGGTAACCACTTAGTTCCTTAACAGCTTTCTTTGTGTGTTTTTCTAGGAGGTAATAATTGTTTAATGTTATTGCTGATGTGGTCAGTTATAAGCTATATACTGAATTAATTTCTTGGAACTGCAAGAGCTGCAAAGAAGTCAAAGATGTAGATGGAGCCGATTGTCTTTTTCTGGGTGGAGAAGTGTATGGTTTCACCATGTGCTTGCAAACCACAAGATTTCTATAGCTGAGTAACTCCTGCACAAAGCTGCTGTGCTGCCTTATCTGAGATCAGTGTCTTTCAGATAACACTGAATGAAGTATTTGAACATCTGGTGTTATGTTTGTGCGTGCATATATGCATGCAGAAGTGAGGAGGGTAAGGGGCAGGTGTTGTCCAGCACCAGCACTTGGGCCATTTATCCCATTGTGCTTCTGACAAAGACAGTGTTGCTCACACTTAAGGCCCACAGGGGCTTGGAAGCTGTAGGTCTTCCCTGTAGCTGGCCCTTCACCTTCTTTCGCTTTCCTCCAGTCTGATCCAGACTTGCCTCCTGAACCTCAGACATCATCTTCAGCCGATCTGGGGAAGTTCCCTGGCCTGCCCTCCCACCCGGTGTCGCAGTACGTGCCCCCGCAGCCTTCCATTGAAGAGGCTCGGCAGACCATGCACTCGCTGCTGGATGACGCCTTTGCGCTGGTGGCTCCCAGCAGCCAAGCTGCCAATTCTACGGCTGTGGCACCACCCGGGGTCTCTGCAGGACAGCCGGTAAGCAACACTCCTGCTCCAGCACGGAGGGGAACCGCATGCGCCCCGTGGGGGATCACCTTACAGTCCAACTCGGGCAGTGAACAACCCCTTTAATGTGAGCGATGCAAGTTGAAGGGCTTTTCTGGGCAGGTAGTTAGCACCGGTTGAGCCACGGTCGCTGTTACTGTGCCCTTTCTGCCAGGACTTACCACAAATGTGGGACGGTGCCTGGAACGAGGAGAATTCAGAAATGACCGTCACAGGATGTTGAATTAGCTTTTAAACCATTTGGATTCTTTTCCCTTTTTCCCATCTCAGCCACAAGAAAAGACAGGCGTTCTCCTTTAGGATAACTTTTCTGTTCTTCTCAGTTAGAATCTTGGACAGATCAGTCTTGTTATGTCCCGGAGTAAAACTTTATTTGTTTTAAATATATGTGGTACTTCACAACGAGAAAAAGAAACATTTGACTTGGGTCATGTTTTTCGTCAGGATATCCAAATGCTTTCAGGAGGTGAGGGATAGGGAAGCAGTATTTCTGTGTATGACTTTTTGCATTTAACGGAGCACTGTGACACACGGATAATCCTTTAGGTCATCTCCGGTTCTGTTGAGTCTGAGCCCTGTGGTCTCTCTGCTGCAGTCTTATGTTGGTTGAGGTCTAACGAGATTTCCAAGTGCAAAGCTTGGTTTGCTGGAAGTTTTCAGCTAAGTAGACATTGGAGCAGCCCTTGATCTTCTGCACGTGAGAGAAAGTGATTTTTTTGAAGGTTTTTAAGTTAAGACTCGCATTAGACAGTAGCCTGCTGTAGCAGTGATTCCCAGATCTTCTTGTGCTTCTGTGTTTGTGAAACTGAGCTCTAATGGCTGCCATCAAGTCACACATACAGGCCTAGTGATTTCTGCCATTCATCTCTTAAAAGGCTGACAGTGGGCTTCCCAGGGTATGCATTTTGATTTTAATTTGGTTTTGTTTTTTTTTGTTCTTCTGACAGAGATACATGGAATTTGGAATGACTCCGCCAACAGCACCAGGTCTCCTACCAAGGTAGCTTTTCACTGATAAAATTATGATTTATTATTTTCCTTGCAATTAGTCCAGATTTCTTACTGTCACTGACATATTATTATGCAAAGTACTGTATAAATGAGAAGTAATAAGAGTCCAGATCCAGTCTTTGTAATTTATTTATGTAGCATGAATGACATACACATGTGGTATGGAATGTGATTAAAAGAAATGTGTTTCTAGCCCCTTGGCTATAGAGATACACTTCCAAATATCCAGTAAGCCACTGAGTCTTAGCTTTTGGAGAGCCTGAAACTGTTACTCAGATGCATGTAATTCTCCCAATACTCTGACTTTCATGTTGTTTCTGTATCCTCAGGGCAACACTCACTCGCAAAAGCTTTCATATGACTAACAGATTCATTCTATTTTTAACCAAGTTGAGAACAAATGACAGAGCACAGTGACCCTCGTAGAGAAAGCTGCCTGGCAGGCCTATTACTATAAAATTCGGGAAAAAACAATTTTTCCATCTTCCCCTGCCCTTGTTATGGGAGAAATATGTAAAGAGAAAATGGTTGTCCAGGTGACTGCTTATTTCCCACTTGGTGTCTGTGTTTTTCCTACATGTCAGGGTGGACCTTGAGTCATGGTACCCATGAGTTCAGACTTGTCTCACCCTTTCCAAGCTGCTGCAGCCAAGGTGGTGAAATGGTGGCCTTGTGCTGCTCTCTCATTACCTTCTTAAGGTTCGCCATATGAGAAGAAATCCCATTGGTATCCATGGCATTCATTAGAATTCACCTGAAGTATTCACTGCCTTGGAAACTTGATGGTAAAATGCATATGAAGAACATTATTTATTGCTCTGCAACCTGATTTTGAAAAGGCCATGTAGAAAAGGAGGAGTTCCTAAGCACGTTTTCTTACCTAGGTCCTGTCTGGAGGTGGCAGTCTCAGTGTGAGTGGAGTGTACATAAAGTGGAACACAGCATGACATGCAGTGTATTTTTTGTAATTTAGGTTACCTTGAAGATTATGAGCTTTGAGACTGCCAATACAAAGCATAACCAGTTGTTTGTTATTGAGGATTTTCTCTTTGTTGCCCTGTTACACATTCAGGGAAAATGTGGTAAATTAACCATGAAAGTGCAGTAGCCCGTATTAGTATACCTGAGCAGGATAGTGTCTTTGCAAACATACTTTTTGTTCAAAAGTTTATCACCTTTTGACATAGGCACTCTGAATTTATGTAAATCACAAATTAATTGCATCATGATTAAAAGTTTCAGTGCTGGCTTTGCCAGTGTGGACAATTTAAGCTAACAGTTTGCAAGGTCATTGACCTTAACAGAAAGAGTTCCTTTAAATTTTCATTAAAATAGAAAGTTTCCTAGAGCTTGGTCAATAGAAAACAAGGAAAGAGTTGTCATGGTTGTGTAGTGGGAGGTATTCTCAAATTCTGAAGATAATGATAAACAAATTGATAGAACCAGTTCAAGAGTTAGAGGAAGGAAAAGTAACCTGAGGTCAGTGTGATTAGGGGGCATGTATCAATGTCATAGTCCATTGGCTTAAATATGCAGTGCATGGAATAATAGTTGGGTGAGCATACTGTTCTTTTCTCTATACTAATGCAGTCAGCATCTTTAATGGGGTGGAACCAACCTGGGGGAAAAAATTAAATGTGAAAGACCTAGGTCACATAACAGCTAGGCAAACATAAAGGCACAGTGAACAGTTTTTGCCAGAAAATGGATATTGCATCATGCAACAGAGATAGAGCTACTTAGCCATAGTGAATTAGTGGTGTAAAATTGATTTTTGGGGTGGTATCTCCCCACTTAATTAAATGACTGGAGAATAATTTTCTTTTTTTGAATGTGCAAAAATCAAAAGCTGAGTTTCAGTCTTGAAATAGGAAGGAGCACTATAAAACCTGTATGATATAGATGCAGAGCTGTATCCTGCTTTTATATTCCTCTGTTGATCTCTGACTTTAAAGAGAAGCTGTATCCATCCATAAACAAGATTGAGAAGAGAGGATAAAGAGTTAGTAAATATATACCTTTCAGGTACAAACACATCTGCAAAAAAGGATATACTTCCTGTCCTCTGAAAAGTTAGCACAATAATAATACATTTGCAGTAATGTTGAAAAAATATTTTCTTTAGAAAACATCAAAAAGTTGTAGCAATTCATCAGCTTCAAAATTCCAGCTCAACACTGCAGGCATAAAAAGCCAGATGATCACATCCTTTACTGATTACAGTGATTAACATAACAGAAGTGATATTGTTAAACATTATCTACCCATTGAAGCATATATTTTAACTGGCTTGTAGGTGTGGTTGGAAATGGTTTCCTTTGGATCTGCTGAGTGGACAGGTGGGATTGTACGTAAGGGAGCTGGGGAAATTCTAGCACTTCCACAGCAAGACTCTTACAGCTTGAAGCTCTTATACCTCCTCCATTTAGTAATGCTGTATGCCAAGTTCCTGGTACTTCAATTTACAGTTACTTGTTTGTGCTTTAATAGGCTCTTATTTGGCTTTATTAGGCAATTCATTATTACATCAGCTTTCTTTTCTCTCTGGATGTCATACAAAGGGGGGTAATTTTCCAAATAAAGCACAAATCAAGAATAGAGACAGTCACAGGATTTTCCTGTAAAACAAAGGGATGTAAAATTGAGGTTTTGAGGAACAGGATACATTGCAGTCTGTAACCTTAGAAGGGCTTAGATGGCATTATGGTAAAAGGCATATAAAAGTCATCCCTAGTCATAGAATCATAGAATTAACTGGGTTGGAAGAGATCTCCCAGACCATCAAGACCTCACTTTGTGTGATTTCGTGTGCCTGAGTTATGATGTTTGTCTCCCTTTGCTTCATTTATACTCACCAGTGAGAGGCTCCCGCAGAAAGCCGTTTAGTGAAGGTAATATTTTGCTTTTAATGCCTCTTGAGAAGTGTCTCTGGTCATACCTGGAGGCTGAGAGGTGAGCCTAATAACCTAAGCACCTGAAGTCTGGGCATCCACACTTGGACTATATTGATAGGAATCGATAACCCCTGAAAAGTCAGCTACAATCAGTCCTTTAAAATACAATCTTGCCATGGCAGGGTTAAGATATGTTAATAGGAAGCATAAGAAAAGCAGCCTTTCCATCTCCCTCTCTATCCCTGTTCAGTGAATGAATTATAGGGTTTCTTTTACAAGTGCAATTACCTTGGCACAATTAGTGAAGTTAAATCGATTACAGTTTCTGTTGTTAACCCTTTCAGTAAATATATAACAGTGACTACCAGCACCAGCCTGATTTATAGGAAACATTGACTTGTGTATACATTGCATCTCTTCATATGTGCTAATTACAGCTTTGAGTAGTTTGATGAATCTTCAAGAGCAAAAAATCTGTAAACTTCTTGAAAAATTATTGGAATGCTTGGTGAAGTAATAATTATTTGTGAAACACACACGTAATGCACTTTGTATGGTTTGTTTTAGACCAAAACTGTCTGCCCAGAAAATCTAGAGTAGTCAGCTTTCTTGCTGAGGTAAGCAGCTACATCACTACTGAAGTCCCATCTTTCTGTTTTTGAAGATCCTTTTTTCCCCAAGGGGAAAACAAGATCTCAAGATCTGTGGACTTTTTCCCCTGCCTTGAGGAGACTGCAACCTATGGAAAACACTTGCATAAACTTTTGTTATACTATTCCTGTGCAGTGCAGCTCGTGGAGGAGGAATATAATCTTCGAGTGTAAATACTTTCTCGAAGATTTAGGGTTACAATGTGCAGTAAAAGGCATCGTAAAGAGCTGTTGTATGAAGTACACCTACATTATTATTTCTAGTTAGGGAATTCACTTATTTTAATCTGGACTCCATTTCCACAGGCAGAACTTTGGGCCAGGTTTTCTTCAGCCTGCAGAGTTAATGCACCCGGAGCAGCCGCCGCCTGAGGTTCCATATTCCTCCCGAGGGATGTACTCAGACGAAATGCCGTCAGTGGCGCGGCCACGGCCGGTTGGAAGCACTGCAGGTACACTTCACTTAAGTTGAATATGCACTAAACTAACTGCTCCTTTTCTGTATCTGCCCTTTTGCTGAGGTCACCATTAAGATGTCATTCTCCTTCAGCTACTACACGTGATGTGTGATCCCTGCCTTCATTGCCCAGAATAAAAATCATCCCCAAATGAGGTTAACTCTACATCCACAGGACCTTGCAGAAAAAGGCAGTGCTTTGCCACCTTTTTAATATCTTACAGGCACTGGTTATCACAAAGCACATTTTCACAAAACCTCATTCTGTAAAAATGGGAAATTACTTGTTTTAAGGAGTACAGTGTTTGCTAACTTTTCACTGTCAGCTACTTTTTTGCTAAACGACCTAATCGATGCATCCCAATCAACATGCTAAATAGCAAAATTTTTTTAATACTTTACTACATGTTTCTCGTTTCTTCTCCTAGAATTGCATGCATAAAAGCAGGATCTCTTAGTTTTTGATTATACTATCTATTGCTGCTGTCCCATATGAAATCACCTTCCCTGATTTGGTTGTGAGATAATTTTCATAGCACTCATCAATGTGATCATGAATAAGATGCTAACATCACATGGCAATTAGGCACCAAACACTGATTTTAAGAATAAAAGATTGTATTGTTATGCAAATGTCACAGTTAATTTTCTCCCAGATAAATGTTTTCTTCCTGGGGAGTTGAAAAAGACTGGAAATATGATCATATACTTGTGTCAGAAGCTTAGTTTTGATAGTTGCTATCCTCTCCCTGTAAATGTTAAACGAACGAGAATGGTAGTAATATAGTAACTATTGCAGTTTAATTATGGTTATTTTATTCACTGATTTACACTGTTATCTAAATGTTCATATCTGTTCTGCTTTAAAGTTTGGAGGTAATTCATATATTTAGTTTTTGTTCTTCAGCATAATTATGTGTCACATATCGGGGGTTTTTAAGAGGAAAATATGAAAGTGATCTAACTGTCCATCACTTAAATCACACTGTTGTTTTTGTCTTTTCCTCCCTTTTTGTACATACACGCAGTTTTATGTATCTCTGGGTTAAATGTGTTTAATTTCTAATGAATAATAAAATATTATTTAAATAATGATAATAATAAAAAAATAAATTATGTTTCTCTGTGGGGAAAGTCAGGAAGAAGGAAAGCTGGCATGTTGTTACATGCGTCTTGCAATTAATGGTGGCGGCTATCCTTGCATGTTTTTGAAAGCAGCTGGAGGGGAGGGAAGGGAAGGAAAAGGAGAAAGGAGGAGGTTAGCTTTCAGACTGAAAGGAGATACAGTGTGTTCTGACCTTCCCATTAGTTAATGACAGCATCGTTTAATATTTAACCACAAAGCAAAGCTCAGAGAACCATACTCTTACATAGACATGTATTTTATTCTTCTGAGGGATGGAACAGAAGGCAGAGAGTTAGGGTCTTGCTAGTGTGATGCAAATAAGGTGTGCCACAGGAGCAAATGTCTTCTCTTTGCTGCTAAGTAATTTACATGAAAGCATTGCCAGAGCTTTTAGTAAACGCTGTTTGGAAAGGGCTGGCATGTTTTTGGAATGAAGAGTAGTCCATGTCTGAGATGCATGTATCTCAACCTCATCTTTCAGTGCAGTGAAATGAAATGCATCACACTCAAATGAACTGCACAAAATGTACATAACTTTTCCTTCTTTGTTCTACACTGACAGCCTTCTTTCTGCTGATTTTTATTAATTGCACAGAAACAGAGCTTCATTTTCTTCTTGTCTCCTGCTTCCAACAAAGTTTTATGTTGTCATTTGTCTGCCCTGCAAACTTGACTGTGTATAAAGATGAAAAAAACAATATTTGCTTTTAAGGTTCTCAGATACAGCACCTCACTCAGGTGGGAATTGCTAGCAGGATCGGAGGTCAACAAGTGGAGATCCCCTCAGGCAGAGCAGGGCATGGCCAGCCGGGGGGGCCAGGGTGGCCCCAGTACCGTGGAGAGGATGAATGTGCTAGGCGAGATGCAGTGAGTACTGTGTTACACATTTGCATAGTTTCCAAAGTAGTGAAATGTTTGGGTATTTTTTTCCTGCATTACTGTTTGGAACTTTTTACCCCTGGAACACTTTCAGTTGCTTCTCTGACATTCTTTGCTTTGCTCTTCGAACCCTTGTTAGTTATTCCAACTTCTGCTTGCCGTTCTTTCACCTTTGCTTCTCTCTAACTGCTTTCTCTCATTTTACCCTAACTTTTTTTTTTCTCACTTGAGGCCTTCACCCATTAATTGCAGTTCATCCAGTTCTGCTTCTGAGCTCCAGCAGAGGTGGATACTGCTTTCCATTTCTTCTTTGAAATATGCCTCTGTATTTTGAGATCATTGTAAGTAGAAAACATTGAATTAAGTTGTCCCAGACTACCATCTTACTTTGTATGGCTATATTTCTTTTGTCTACTGTATTGACGCACAACAGCAGGAGTCAGGGCAAAATCATAAGCTACATAGTTGCATGTAACGTTAGAGGTGTTTCTGAACAAGTTATTTTCCTAGCCTCAGTCAGCAGGATGTGGTAAATTATTATGTATTCATTTACAAGTGTTGCCTAGGCAGCCATGGTGACTCCATGTTCTTGGCCATGGTGGTTCTAGAGGTTGACATTTCTGATTCAACCAGAGATGTGAGGTTGAAGATAGTATATGGCCTTTCCAGGAGAGAGACAGTTGCCTGCTATCAGTCCTCCTTTGGTGTACTTGCATCCTGAAGCAGACTGACCTGTGACAGCTTTGTGGTAGTACTCTGGAGAGCGACAGCTTTATGCTTCTTTTGCTTCTTTGTTTAAATGATCTTCTTCTGGTTTCTTTCTTGAGGGAGGAAGGCAGGATCTCCTCCTTTTGCATGCTTAGAGCAGTGTGGGTTCACACTAGTTGAATTTGCTTTGCAGAACTGCATGATCTTGAAACAGCTTTGCAGAAAGGAAATGCAACAGGATGGCCTTATTTTGAGATTTTGGTGGAATTGAGCTGCCTCCACTCCAAATGAACTTGAGAGGAGAAGCATAAAGCTCTTGAGAATTGGATGCACTAGAAATAAACTCTATTGATACTATTCAAAAACTTCATCTGTCAAAGCCGAAAGATATATTTTTCTAATTTGTTGTGCTCTCTGTGCTTGAAACTGTGGTATTTGAATGCAAGATCATCACAATTTCAGTTTATACAGAAAAGATCACTTGCATGAGACATCTCAGTGTCTCCTGTTCCATTTTCAGGGACATCTCTGGGTTACCATTCATTGACCCTTTTTAACGCTTGTCTCTCTTTTCTGAAAGTGACTTTTCTAAATCTGTGGGACTGTCAAGTACACATTCAGCTGTTACTTTCTTAATGTTTTATTATATGAATTGCTAACATACTACTGAAAGTTCAGGTATGGACCCATTATATGAGATCTTATACAAAGAGTTACTTGCACAGCTTTCAAAAATTCGCAGCACCATACAACGTGATTTGATTGCAGGTTGCACCTTCAGTCACTGTTTCAGGTGTGTTCAGGTCATTTCAGTCCAGGTTGACTTTCTTTTAGTTCATCTCAGTTTAAAGATTTCCTCGGCTTTAACAGAACTTTTTGCTCACTGGTTGCTGTAGTTTATATGTTACTGCAATGTGATTTTCTTTTCAATTATTTAAAAAAAAAACAACAAACAAAAAAACAAAAAAACCAAATATGCAAAAGGAGGAGATCACAGACTAAAACTTATCTGACTGTGATGTCATTCAGTTGTAGGAGAGCTCACCTATTGCCCACATTTTCCTTTTTCTATGAGCTGTATTTTATTTTTTTTTGCAAAGGATTCTTCCCGTTAAAAAAAAAAACCTAAGTCTTGTAGCTTTCTGTATTATTATAAATAATTACCTTCAGAGTTTTGATTTTTTCACTGGAACAGAGCTCTAAATCTATCTTTCCTCTGTTTGGAAATGAGGCTTTAGTTAATAACAGTCATGTTCCTTATGGCGCACTGTTCAACTGATCCTTTGCAAACAGTCTTACCGTTCCCTCATTCTGAGCAAGTTTCTAAAGTTAAACTCTTCATTTAGGAAGATTAGAATCTAGATCATTCTTCTCACACGCAAACTGGAGAAGGATCTGCATTTGTCTTCCTGCAATAGCCCTTTTCCTCACAGTATCTTCACCCATTATTCCTGAAGCCAATACCTGATTTTCTGCTAGAATATGACCTCTCACTTTTACCTCCCATCCCAAAGCCAGTGTGCAGGGTACCACCAGTTCACCTTAGTTCTCCAAGTAGAAGAGCTGGGCAACCAGGAGAGTTCCAGCATTTCCTTAGCTGACACAAAATACAATACTGAGCAGGTGCTCATTTGAGCAGCAGAACAAAGCCTGATCTCTTACAGATGGGTGGAGTGCCTTGCATATCTCTACCTCCCTACCACCACCTGGCATCAGCTACTACCCATCTATAGTCCCTTACAGATCTCTACTGTTCTCCAAAATCTTCTCCAGGTTTGCAGTGTTTCCCAAAAGCTACTCTTAACCTTTCACTCTTATTTTCCTACTCCAGCTGCCCACTGTAGTGTCTCTAAACAATGTGACTGTAGTTAAAGCTGTCTGTTATGTACCCTAGGTGGCCCCTGTGAGATATGTGCTGGCTGACAGGTCCACCTGAGCACAGCCTAACATGGCCTTTCTGCCACTCAGAAGCAGATTCAATGGTAGCACAGATTAGGTTATGTCTAATTAGCTACCTGGTTTTGTGAATTTTATATATCTGTTCGTATGTATTTATATATGCCTATGTCTGTGTATATATTTATACATCCAGTTCAGTTGAAATTGGCCAGAGTTCAACAGGTATTAAATGGAGATTAATAAATTTATAATGTGATCTCATAAGTCTTCATTTTTTAAGAAGGAACATTCAGTAAAGATGGCTTTGTCAATTTTTTTTTGTGCTGCTGTTAATTTTGCAGAAGTTTCTAGATAAAATCTAAAATTTATAAATATTATATAAAACTATTTTTACATATATATTGTATAATATGCCAATGTATTTCTGTTAGTAAAGAAATTTAAAAGTAGGAAAAAACCACCAAACTGGAAAAAAAAAAAATTTCAGTGGTTTTGCTCTCCTTCTTTTGCTGTTGTAGTCTAGTAGATATTAGGTTTCTAAACCAATGTGGTATTGAAAGTTCTCGAGCCTGTTTAATTCTAATGTTATATGGGAAATCACAGAAACACATGCTTTTCTTTCTCCTAGGTATTTAAGAAAACCTTGATAACTTTAAAGTAAAAAACAGCCACCGAGGTCATCAGATGTTCTTTCTAACTTCCCATATAATTCCCCTGTAGCCATTCTTATGGTAGTAATGCAGTGCAGTGTGAGCTAAAAGCTGAATCATTTGAATGTGAACTTGAACATAATTTAGGATGCCGTTAAGACTTATGTATCGAGAAATGTTTGCTTTTAATATTTTTAATGTCATCTCTTCTCTATAAACCTACAGAGTACTTGTGAGGTTTGCCAAATCTAGACTGCACATACAAATTAGATTCAGGTTTCACTGCCAAATGAATAATTCTGAACAATCAAGAGACCCATTCATTTCTTTCTGATACTGAAATCACCTCTCTTTTATGAGATATAAGACAGGATGTTACTTGGAGAACCTTCACCTATCATTCTTCTATTAAAGCCTCTTTTCCTCTTAATCTCTCTCCCCAAATTAACTGTGTAAATGATGAGTGCTGTACGTGAGCTGTGCAAGAAAGTCAAGAATCTGTTATTAGTTCTACTTTATAAAAAATGGCTTAAATTTTATTCCTTGATATTATGAGAGATGTTAAGGAACTTACTTCCGCGCATTTTTGTGTTCCCTGCACACTGCTGCCACAGTCGCTCTAGGTCCCCCATATCCTTCCCAGGCTCTGCTTTGTAATCCCTTCATTCCCCTACCCCTCACTCCCAAATCCTCTTCTAGCTGACCTTGCTGTCCTTTCTTCCCCCATTAGGTTGCTCTCTCTGCTACTACTTAAGGCTTATCTACAGAGAAAGGTAGTGCTCACTGAATTGTGATGATTGTGATCTGAATTTGCTGCAGGTGGCTGCTCTCCATCCTCAGTGCAGACCCTCTGAAAGGGGATTACACTGCTTTGCTCCCAATTGTGTGTTCGAGTCCTTTGTGTCCAGTGTTTTCTTCTGGCTGTCTCTCAGCCTTCAGCAGTATGAGGCAGGGAGAAACACTTGCTTCTGGGGTGTCAGCTGGAATTTAGATTTTCAGAATGTACGTTGTTTGTGTCCATACTGGGAGTTGGTACAGTCACCCAGTGTACTGTAAATTCATGCTGTGTTTTAGCATAAGCAGATTTTCTTCCAGATAGAGGAGCCATAAACTCAGGCTTCTGTTTTGTTTTGTTTTGGTTTGTCCTAAATGCGTGTTACTGAACAAACGCAGAGTTAACCCCTGCCTACCCTGAAACACTGATTGTCCCTAAAGTGGGATAGTGTTTCTCAGATATGTAAAACACATGTCAAGTATAAAAAATGTAATCTTTCAAATCTGAGTAGTTTTCTCCTTCTGCTTCTTCTGTTGACCGTGTTTTCCTGGGCACTGGTCAGTCACAGGGTCCTCAAAAGTGTATAGTCTGAACAGGCAAGCCAGGCAGAGAAAGGGAAGGTCAAACAAGTAGCATCTGTGCTCATAAATAGTGTGGAGATATGACAGCCAGGAAGACAGTGATTTGCCTGTTGTCTTTTAGGAAGTTGATAGAGACGGAAGGAAGGATAAGCCAATTTTGTTGACTTCCAGTTCTGTGGGTTTTCTCCCCACCTCCTTCCACTTCAGTTTCTAAACGTACCATAGATTAGAAAGGTGGTCAGGGCTTTCTAATGGATACTGAAAGAGATTTGGAAAATCACTGGACGTGAGGCAGTCCAACAACTTTGTGTACACTTGTTGTTTTGTGCTCCATAAGAGGAATCACTCATTCATGTAGCAGAAGAACAGCTGCAGCAGATAGAAGCATCTTCATGTTGCTTTTTCCTCTGTTCTTTGCCTTTCTGCTTTCTTGTCTTTTTTGGGATAATCATGTTTATTCAGAAAGTACAATAATGCTTTCTACCCTTTTCCAGACGCATATGCATGGACACCAAGAATATTCCTCCTCACCAGTATTCCAGATGCCGAGGACTTCAGCCAGGCAGCCCTCAGCACCTCCTGCTCAGCTTCCACACAACAACCTTCAGGGCCAGGGCCTTTGCTACACCACCAGTTCCACTGAGGACCTCCAGCCAGGTCACTCATCAGCCTCTCTTATCAAAGCAATCAGAGAAGAACTTCTGCGACTTTCTCAGAAACAGACAACAGTGCAGAACTTCCACAGCTGATTTAGCATTCCGTTGCAAATCTGCCAGGTATCTGCTTCCTATGGAAGCAAACACTTATTGGAAATCAGCAATGTTGTTCTCTTAAAGGAAGAAACTTGCACAGCTCTGTTGAAAACACTCTGGAAAAAATGAAGAAGGCAGCAAAATGAGGATAGTAAGGAGAGAGAGATGGGGGACAAACAGGGAAAATCATCAGTGTCATCACAAGTAATGTTAATTAATCTACTAATATTACGGTGCTCCTTCTCTCTCCTTACCCTCATTCAGCTTTACATATAAATAAAACTTAGGTCAAGAACTCAATACTCCAGCAACAAAACAAAAAAAAAGACAGGAACAAACTCCAAGTATGATGGACTCCTTTTTCTAAGGAAGTAGGTGAAGTTTCGAATAAACTGAGATGACATTTTGCAAGAGATTACAAGTATTCTTATCTCTCCAGTGCTTATGGGGAACTCATAAGCTTTTGTTTGTGTTGCTGTTCTGCAGGATTACAAACTGTATCATCTCAAGGGTCTTGAAGGTCCAATCCATCATACGAATCACTTTGGTTGTCAGGAACAATGGGACTGCTTAGAATAAAAGTCTTTTTTTGAGTTACTTGTATCAAACTGGAACGATAATTGTTATAGCTCTGTGGTTCCAAATGGAGCTACCCTCTGCACTCTTGTTTTCCTTCTGGTGCTGAAGCTTCAAGTGTTCCTTCATCTTCAATGTTTGCAAAGTGAAACATAACTAAGAAAATATCTGTAGACTCATTCAGGCTGGAAAAAGAAAACAAAGCATCCAAACAGAAAGGGCTTGGTATCTAAATTGTTTAAAAATTATTAAAAACTGGGAAATACTCAGCCACAGCTGAATTTGGGGAAATGTGTGTGTATATGTTTAAAAAATATATTTACGTACTAAATGTTCTTGCAAGACCAGTGACAAAATATTGCCACTCTGTAGTTTGCTTTGTGGACAGAAACCAATCCAGCCTGACTGGTACAGGGTCACCAGCATTACATTATAAATTGATGTCCTAAATCATTGCTTATGTTTGGATCTGAATAATTTTAGTGGAAGTCAGTGACAGTTTAGAGCATTAACATAGGCTTAGATTTGCAGTTTTGAGACAGTTTCTATATTTATACTTGTTTCCACTGTCCCTTTGGACAAAGGGTGAGCATTATCCCCATGGTAAAAATGGTACGTGCCATGGAACTGTTTGTCGCTGTTTTTTCAGAGTTTTAATTTAATATTAGCTACAAATTTACTAATATTGGCCATTGCATAACTGTAACTGACATAATACATACGGAAATTTTACTTAAGTCACGATTTGTTGGAGTGTGTTCATTTTCAGATCAAACTGAACTAAAGTTAACAACCTGGCACAGAGATAGAGTTGCCCTCTGTCAGTGTTTGTGAGGATGTTTGGGAGCCTCACACTGGAAGAACGAAAAGCAAAACTGTTACGTGCTACAGTGCAGGTATTTCAAATAATACCAGATTATAGTCATATAAAAGTGTGAGGAACAGAGTTCCGCCAGAGAGAACACTGGGCAGTTGCTCTGGGCAGGAGCTGCGTTTGCCTCACTCACTGGGGTAGAAATGGCACTGGTGAAATACAGGAATGTAACACTGGTGTAGTGTGGTGGTCTGGGGCTGCAAAATCTGTTCCTGGTTCCAGTGCACAGTTCAGTAACTGTGACAGGACTGACTCAGACTGGAATGAGAACAGGTAGGAGGACACTGTGGAAGAAGCCGACTACATACCTTATTCATGAAGCTGGTACACCAAACTCATTGCTGAAGCCAAAACCTCAGCTGCTCACTGATGTGGAAAAAAAATGTGGTATGTTTCCCTCTTTACTAAGAAGAACAGTTATTTTTCTGTTTACTTATGATCGTCAAAATGCTGTATGAAATTGTTTTGAGGGGCTTAGTGCAGCGAAGCAGTCTAAATTAGTTTCCAGTTCCCTGGCCAATATGTAAAGCCCTCATGGGCACCGGTTGAGATGTGAGTGGGGTCAGAACACCAGCGTGGTTGTGAACAGCAGTACCAACAGGTTATTATGATGGCATTTTTAAAGCTTTTTTGTGTGATACTCAATTCTAGGGTAAAAATAAACATTTGTTTTCTGCCAAGTTTGTAAACATGAATGTTGCCAATAATTCTGCAAAATGTCAGGTTTTGAAGAATGAAGAGTGTATCAGGCAATGTTCATTTGGTCTTTTTGACAGTGCTGAAGACTGACTTTTCCTAAGTGTTCCCATTAAAATCATCTGTGTCCAAGCCCACTTCCTTCTCCAGCTTGATTCTGCAGTGAGCTGAGACACCAGTGCTTACAATATTAACATATTACCATGGCTTCATTTCAAGAAAATGTGGGCTTCTAAAAAATACATTAATTTTCTGGCTTCAGCTACTTAAGAAAGACTATGAAATAAGAATTTCAAAATGTAGAGGTACTTAAGCCATATTCATTTTTTGCTAGTGATGGTGATGCTATTGTGAAAATCCATCTTTTTATATATGGATGAAGATCCTTTCTCTTTTCAGTCCCAAATCTTATGAAAAACTAAGGACACAGGATAAATATGTACTGGTAAATAAAAGAGGCTTTCTGATACAGAAATCCCTCTTTAAAACCTTGGGCAGGACAGTAAAATCTAAGAAGTTGGAAAACTGTGTTGGAAGTTATGTTCTCAAATTGGCTGAACACCTGATCCAGTGGTACGGCAAAGTCTGTATCTTCATATAGTAAGAAAAAAGTAGCACCAGTTCCAAGAATGGTCTTAACAAGGGAGACCCACACTTTACTCTCTGTAGCTGCAGGAAAAGCTGGATTTTTTTCATGTGCTAAGAAAAAAGGATTCTGTGGAATGCATGTGCCAAAATGCGTGTTTCCACTTGGATATTCAGGGGGAAAAAAATCTGTAAGCTTCTGCATCCCCATGGGTTTGAACTCTTTTGCCAGTTCTTTTTATTGCCCCATTAAAAGGGAGGAAAATAAAACCCAAACAAACCTTTTTTTTTTTCCTGAAACTTTAGGTATCCTGAATTTAAGTATCTGTTAATGAATTTACCAGCTTCTGAAAACACTGATCGAATGAGAATTTGGTACAGGCACAGAAAGCTGTTACCAACAGTTGCATCCATTTCCATGACTAAACCATCTGGTTCATGGAATCCTCAGGCTCTTCCCTTTCTTCACAGTTTTCCTTGACATTTGTGTTTCGTCTGTGTTTAGTTTGGCACATAGGAGAACTTGGCAAGATGAGAGCTACATAATTTAGCTTGGTTGGTTTCCTTTTCATGGCCAAGATGTTGACCCCTAGCCCGCTTCTTGATTATTTTTGGAGCTAAGTGAAATGTTACAGTTATTTTTTGTACACTGAATTTGAAAGGTGGGGCACACTTCAGTACTATAAAATAGTACTGAAGTGACACTACCGAGGTGTGACACGTGGTCCTGCCAGTGACTGTGGGCATGTGACTCAGGAAAGAAAACTTTGCTTTTTGGGGGAGTGAATTGCATAGGTGCTGGACTTGTTAAATAAGCACACTTTAAGCAGTAAGTGGAATTTGACTGACCCTTTGCAATGCATTGTATTTGCAGTGGTTTGGAACAGGCTGCTTATATAGTGGTTTGGGAGCAGCAGCATCACACAAGATTTGCCTGTCCCCTCTGCACCCAAAGGAGTGTTGGCTACCCCAAGATCATAGAATCATAGAATCACATGAGTTGGAAAGGACATCTGAGATCATCAAGTCCAACCCTTGATCCACTACCACCACAGTTACTAGACTATGGCACTCAGTGCCATATCCAGTCTCTTCTTAAATACCTCCGTGGACGGAGAATCCACCACCTCCCTGGGCAGCCCATTCCAATGCCTGATTACCCTCTCTGTAAAGAATTTCTTCCTAACATCTAACCTAAACCTCCCCTGGCAGAGCTTGAGGCCATGCCCTCTTGTCTTACTGAGAACTGCCTGGGAAAAGAGACCGACCCCCACCTGGCTACAACCTCCTTTGAGGTAGTTGTAGAGAGTGATGAGGTCTCTCTGCCCTGAGCCTTCTCTTCTCCAGGCTAAACAACCCCAGCTCCCTCACCCTCTCCTCATAGGACCTGTGTTTGAGTCCCTTCACCAGCCTCGTTGCTCTTCTCTGGACCCGCTCCAGCACCTCAATATCCTTCCTCAACTGAGGGGCCCAGAACTGGACACAGCACTCCAGGTGTGGCCTCACCAGCGCTGAGTACAGCATGCACCTTTATGGACATACATAAATACAAAGATTGATCATCCAAAAGTGCATGTTCTCAGCAAACACTGAAGACAGTGCCTTTAAATTAGACCATGGACAGCAGGGTTCCAGCATTATCTTACCAAGAGGCTGTGTACAGGGATGGTAACTTCCCAAGAACCAGAACAGCTGATCCTGTTGTGTGTTAACTCATGGCTTGAAAACACATTTGTTGGATTACACAAGGAAGCTGGTATGTATTCAGGCTCATGAAGTCACCAATTGTGTGATGTGGATGGCAGTAGGCAGTTGAACTGATTTTTTTTTTTTTTTTTTTTTAAGTTTTGCCCTCACTACATTCCCCCCTTTTCCAACTTCAGTAGCTTTTAGCTCAAGGAAAAAAATAAGCGTTTTCCTTTCCATAACTGCCTTATCTAGCAGTTCTTTGTTAAAAGGTGCCAGTCCTTGAAAATACCCTATTTTGGCCAAGACTTTGAAGTGGCCGGACAAAGGACATTTGTGACTTAGAGGCAGGAGTGTTGTGGGCCATATTTTTGCAGACACAAAATATGGTTTGTATGAAAGTGAGGAACATCTCTCATCAGTGAGACTCCCAAAAGCAGTTTGCCAAGCTTATAGAGTTTCTCCAGGACTGTTTAGATGTGCACAGAGAAAAGCAGCAGCTTTGAATTGCTTGAATGTGGAAATACACATCCACTTCTCTTTTGTGGAGGGCGTCTTTTTTGTCTTCTTGTCAGATTTTTATTTTAAAATCAAGGAGATACAATGAGGATGTATTCTGCTGTCATCAGTCTGCTGTCATTCATGTATTCCACTATCTGTAGGGCCTAAATACTGAGGAAGCAGAAACTGGGAATGCAAGTTTTGGAATGCTTGTGATGATTCACTCTAGTTTTGAAGTAGTTTGGTGTGAGTGCACTTGAGTGCAGTATATCTCTTATAGTGAGTGTCTCTCGAAATGGAGCTTCCTCAGAGGGAGGACTGTAAAATTTTACTTCTCTGTCTCTGACACTAATCCGATGAGGACAGAACTTGCTCTGCTTGTGACAGCTCATACCAATAGGATTAGTAGTTCAGATCCAAATGTTGGTCTGCATGTTGCCCCTGGCTGCATCTGCATGACTTGCACTGAAAACCATTTAGCCACATGCGTTGTTTGGAAGGAGAATTTATCCTACAGATTCTTTAGTGCAGTTTGGGATGCAGTTGGCAAGATGTGTCTAGCTTTGATGTACAAGTCCCGGGGTGAGTTTACTCACCCAGAGTAAGAAGCTTGAGAAGCAAAAATCCTGTGGAGTTGCAATGCCTTTTTAAAGAGACTTTTCCGGAGTAGAGCTACAGTCCCATGAATTCCACAGAAGACTGATAAATTAAAAAAAAGTTATATTAGTACTAGAAAAAAAACCCCCACACTTCTTTGCACTTCATAGTTTGTAGAAATGGAATGTGTTGTCTTGATTTTGTGTTACTTTTTCTTGATACCTTTTATAATATCAAATATGTATTTTTTTTCTTTCTAGTGGCCACTCCTGTTTAGTTTTAAGTAGTTCTTACTCCATAACTGGAAATTTGTGTTTAGGCTGTTACATCTTGCCTTAATTGGAATAAAATGTTGGCACATTTGAACAAATGCTCTGAAGAATCTTTTGAAACAAATGCTAAACCTCCATGGATCCTTAACGTGTTTTTCAGGTTCACTTGCAGAAATCCTCTTACTGCCCAGTGAAAGGCAGGTGAAATGAAATGAGAACTAAGAGAGTAGAAAAGAGACTGAAAGGAAAATAATTTTTTGGCATTTCCAGATACATTTTAATGTACACACTTCTTAAGAGCTCTGTAGTGTTCCCATGAAAACTTCTCAAGTATTTTTGTCCCAAGGCTTCTTGGAAGTTGTTTTTCTCATCCAGGCTATTGGAAGGTTTTAGTGCTGTGCATGATTTAAAAGCAGTAGCTGCATATTGTTTGTGTTTCAGGAAAAACTACTTTTTATATTCAAGGAGAATTAATGTGGTGTTATATTTGGCAGTGCACTGTGCTCTTTTGGTCCCAAAACACAGATCTAAAAGGAACTTGAGTATAGAAATAAAAATTTTAAAAATACTGCAATAATGAAAAATCAGCAAGTTTTTTATCGTTGGACTTGAGGAAACAGGAGAAAGAGAATTATGGATTAGCCACTGTTAGTAGTAATTCAGCATAGTCACTAAATATGAAACTGCTCAAATTCATTGCAGTACAGGTGATCTGAGTGACCGCAGACTTGTGAACTGATTACTGCGTTTGTTAGTCTGTGCAATCCTGGATAAAATGGTTTCAGGTAAGTTGGTTTATATTTTGCATAGAACACTTCTGTCAAGCTTTTCCATGGACGAGTTTAATCTTTATGTTAGTTTCTGTCTTTGGGCCTGATGATGGCAGCTTTAAGCAAGAACCCTTGGAAAATTCAAGGTTGAAGGTGAGGAATCTCCTGTTCAGAGGACTTGTGGATATGCAGCCACATATTCGTGTTATTGCTACATCCTTCTGTACTTCACTACTGTGTGGAAGAAAATTTGGTGGGACACTGGAAACAACATTCTTGCTTTTGCAGAGTAGAACTGCAAAAAGGTTACAAGAAATTGTTTGTCCTTTCAAGCAGATGGCATCACTGATACAGCATTGCCTACAATAATCTTACTTCTGCCAGGGAGCAGAGAGCTCTGTTTCCTGCAGCTTAAGGAGCACTCAACACTAGTGCCAATGAGAATTATTTAGTCCTCTTCATTCAAGTGTGAGCTAAAATCTGTTACCTAACATGATCACATGTCTGTACAGAATGCTAGCTTTGCTCAGCTAAAGCATGGTGATTTCTTCATGTATTTGAGCCCAGAGAGTTGCTACGTCAGAACTTGAATATTGTTGGACTGATCTGACTTAAATGCACAGTATGTTGAAATGACACAAAGTGGGAACAGTCTAGCAGAGATGGCTTTGCAGATGTCTCCCATCTCTTCCATTAAGCCATTTGAGCAAAGCAAAACAGAGCTGTGGAAGACCTGAATACATACTTAAACTTTTGCTCTGAAAATCACACTGAAAAATGGCTGCATATTTAATCATGTGATCTGGAAACTACAAGCTGGAAAAGGTAGTTCTGGCTTTCCCAGTGACTCATGAACTGCTCTGCATGTTGATACCATTTGTTTTGTCTTTATGATTAGATAAATCAGAGGCTGAAAAAGCCACTGATAATTAAAGAATAAGAAGAACTTTATGAAGAGAAGTAATGGTAAAAGAGGCAAAGCTTGCAGAATATCAGTTGGGAGTCAATTTGATTTTCAGTTCCCCACTTAAAACGGGAAGAGAAGGACAGGACAAGGCAGGTCTTTTGGGTTGTTGCAACCAATATTGGGCACAGCTGTGAGCAGGGAATGAAGAGAAGAAACTTAGTATATTGAGTCAATAGTGAATAATACAGGTAAAGCTGAAATGTGTAAATAGCTTGGAATATACAGCCACCAAAGAACACAGAGGCAACAGAAAGTTTAACCAGGACTTTAGTCTTCTATATGTTTTTCTATACATTTTTCTTAAAACATATAGTGATATGAAATAGTTCAAGAGTGGCACACTGTGTTCAAGTTCATGCACGAACTTGGTAGTGAATATGTGAAGTTTATGGAAAATGAGATCAGTAGGAGAGAGTAGGGTGGGGAGAAACAGGAGTGATTGATTTTCACAAGGGAAAAGTTGAAAAAGTCATAGGAAGGTATTATTGCATGAAACTATCTACAGTCCTCAGAGGATTTATTTCAAAATGCCGGGGGGAGAGCTGCTGTAAGAGAGCTCAGTTCTGTATTGGAAGGGTGCTTTATTTCACCTGTGAGCTGAGCAGGGAAGGGGAGAGGAAGGGAGCAATAGGATAATGGGGCACATCCTTAAGCTCCCTCTGAGAAGTGTAAGGATGAGAGAGGGTGGTTGCTTCCCAAGAATGCCTATATTCCATTCCTTGGCCATAAGTAACGACAATAAATTTCTGAAATCCTAGTTTTTATGATGGCTTTATCAAAATTCTTACATAGTCCCAGTACACAGCACCTTTTCTTATGAATTTAACCTCTGCCTTTTATCTGTGTGCTTCATGTGAGTAGCGAGCTCTGATGCTTGCCAGTTTTCATTCCTCTAGTGATTTTGCAAAGTGTAATCATTGTAAAGTGCAATTGCTTAATATGTAGCTCATTCACTAAAACCCCAAGGATAAAGGCAGTGAGTAATGTGAGTCATTACCAGAGCAATGGTATCTGAAGAGATGAAGACTCATGCATCAAGTACCAATCCATTTAGTCTTGAATTAAGAATTTCAAGAAACCACTAGTCGGATGTGATTGATACTATCTCCAGGCAAATTAAAGTAGTTACCCTGGAATGCTGTGCTGCTGCTAATGTTTTTCTCCTTCGTTATTAGAAGTACTGATCAGTTACATGTCCCTACTGCTCTGTTTGTCTGTCCAAGAAGTTTTCAGACCAGCAGCTTTCCCAGGTGCCTTTTGCACCTCTTTTGCCTTTCCAGGCACTACATACATTCATGCCTGAAATTCAGAAACTTTGTCCAGAAAATATGAAGAACTCTGCTGACTTAGTCTGCAGTGTTGAGGTTCAAACTTGTATATTTCAAGTCATGCCTATTTATTTTTCTGCTATTCAGGTTTCAACAATTTTCTTGCCTTTCTTTGTACTAAGTCATAAGAGCTGGAATAGATTTTTTTTCTCCATCTCATTCCAGTGATGAACTTTTAGGTCCAAAGACAGAATTTGACTGGGCAGACAATGACTATAAATGACTGGAGTGTTTACATTTCCATCATCAATGTTGGAGGGTAATTTGCAGCTTAATAGGCAATGTGAGCTGCCGTCTTACTTCTTGCATGCTTTGAGATGTGCAAGTGCCTGCATAATGTTGTATGCAGCAGTCTGATGGGGCACCCAGGTTTAGCACTGGTGAAAAGATTTATGCACACCTATAAATCAGGAGTTATGTTTTGTTTCCCATGGGAACAAAAATGACAGGCTTCCTGAATTACAATTCAAAAAAATCTGAACAACAAAACGAGGCATTATAACTCCCTTGAAGTCAGCAGGTCTTGAGTAGCATTACATCAGTTGGGATCTACGATTAGAGGTCAATTATACCTGTCAATGATATTTTTAAATCATAAAATAATGCATGATAAATTAGTACATTGGTCTGCAACACTGCTCACAGACCGCACTCATAAGGCATTTTACTATACAATCATCTTTAATTTGTGCATCACAACTAGACCACAGCCTTCTACTGGGACTTGATTGCTCTTAAAATAGGGGTTATAACTCACAAGCTGTGCTATGGTGCATCCCTTGTTGAAATTATTCCAGAAAGGGTAACAGTAGACTACAAGGTAATCTTTAGACTTTAGAAATCAGGTGTGATTAATCCATTTCTGCATACTAATTTCTGTCTATATGTCAGTTTTTCAAGCCTTTTGGATGCAGCTTTTTTATTCTGTGCTTCCTGTAACTATTGACAAGCCCCTGAAATACTGACAATTCATGAGATTTTACAGGAGTACATTTTTCTAAGTGACCCAATCAAATGACTTGAAGAGAAGCATCTACAGATCAAACCTGACAATGTCAGATGTCAAAGTAGGCGATGCAGTAAGAAACAAAACTGTCATATTAGATCAAAGGTTTACAGGTCACTGGTCTAGAAAAAGTATACGTTCCACAGCAGAAATTATCTGTAAGATACTCCATTTGTATACCTGATTCTGTGAGGACTTGGGTTTCACCCTTGAACATAGGCACACAAAATCCTTTGGGACACTATATTATATGAAAAAACCACAGATTTTTTTTCCTTTTCTCCCCAGTTTGGTTGAGCTGGGAATCCTCAACAGAAGCTACAAGAAGCAAAACCTGAGGTTTAAGTCTACAACAGTCCTTGAAGGTAGCTGCACACAAGCAGACTATTTTGGAGAGCGTGAAAAATAAACAAGCTGTGCTTCTAAAGGCAGGCTTCAGGAAGCTCCCCAGAATTGCCCAATGGTTACAAAGCTCATCTGTGGGTGTTGCACAGGTAAAGTTTGCATCACGTACTTAAAACTCAGACATACAAAAGCTAAGAAACACATCCTCTCAAAGGTGAAAACCAGTGCCATGTCCAGCAGGCAATTCTGTGTTCCCAACCACGAGAACAACCTCCTCAAGTCTGGAGAACTGTAGGAAGAGGTCTGCAAAAGGTAGGCACTAAGGCAGTATGTGGAGGTTTTTTCACAGTATCTTTCACGTTGCTTTCAGGCCAATGAACATTTGCCACTAATACAGTAGGAAAGAAATTGTATATAGAAGATTCGTTACACATGAGTGATTGCAGTTGTTTTTAACTGTGAACTCACTGCTCTTTACACCTGAGTGTTGATATTGACTGACGGTTCTTTGTTTCTGTAAGTTTGTACGTACACAAGAGGCTTTTTTGTTGTTTGGTTGTTGGGGTTGTTTCTGTTGAAAGAGCTGGCTGGTCCAACACCAAGATTTGTCCTGTGAAAATTATTTTTGTTTTAATTGTTGTATATTAGTGTACTGAGAATTAAGCCCTTCCCTTTTAAAACTTACTTTCCCGATACTCGCATCTCCATTCCGTGTTTCACTTCGAAAGGGTTTTTGTCTGAAGTGATACTAATGATCCTTTCCTCTGTGTCAAACTTGTCACTGTTCCTGGTGATGGTGGATAGTTGATAAGGGACAACTGCCCATTCCTCTAAAGTGGCACAGAGTTGTCCTGATCGAAGTATCTACTTGTGCCAGAATCAATGTGAAGAGTCTTAAAACTGATACCTATCTTTTCTCACTGGAGAAGTTACGTATTGATGAGCTGGTGGGAGAACATAATGATTTTTAGGAGATACAAATCTCCAATGGTGCTTTTTTTGATTTAAAAGTAATTTTTTTTTATGTTTCATTTCAGTTGGTCTCTAGCAAGTTTGCTAATCCTTTGTCGGTCTAGATAGGTTTAACACTGATTTATTATTTTAATAATGTATAGAAATCAGACTGGTGCAACTGCCCCAAATCATAGTTTGACTGCAGTGAGGCAAACCCTCCTGCATGAATATGTCTTGTTAGAATCCTGTTTCTAACAATTTGGGTTGAGTAATTCCTTGCCAATATAAGCTTGATCCGTATAAACCAGTCAGTGAAAATCTTCCAATCAATAAGTGTTTATTATCGTATTGTATAAATTGGAGCAGTTCTGTGCATGAATTGCATATGCTGGTTTAAATCTGTTTGCCATAGTTCAGCTTGGCTTAGTTACTCAGACAGGTTCATGCTGAATAAATACGACCAGCATTTAATTCCTGCAACACAGTTCACATATACATGGCACTGGAAAAAGTAGTTTTACTTTCAAACCAGCCTTAATGATCCCTAAGTTTCCATAAGAGAGTTTTCCCATGCATCAGTTAATAGACTTTTAAATATCATAGGTTAGTGAGGGAGAAGGACTCTGTGAAGTCAATGAATTACATCCTCCTTCTGATGTAACCTGGCCTATAGCCCAGTAATGGATCTGGTAACACTGATCCTCTAGAAAATACCTTTATTTGCCCACTTTCTGTTTCAAAGGTTGTGCACTGAGTAGTCTTAAGACAACAGGCTACTGACTGGTCCTTCCCCTCTCCTTGCTGCTGCTGCACTCACAGCAAGCTTGAGAGGGCTCAGGGAAAAGATTTTCTTTTTTTGCACTGTGGGACATATGTGGTGGCTTGCAAGGACTTGCCTATTCCTCACCCTGGCTGGCAGCTCCAACCTGCCAGGGAAGATGAAGCATCAGCAGCTGCCCTGCTTAGATCTGGTCGTTTTTGGCTGAAGGTATTTTGCCTTTCTTTTTCAGTTTCTTAGGAAGTGTTGGAAATGCTTTGTCCATCTGTCTGCACCTCACTGCTCCCAGGTGCTGCTGCTTGCTGGCTTCAGTCCCTGCTTCAGGCCACCAAGTATTTGGGTTCGTCAGGCTGGAGTTTCATGATCTTGTCCATGCAGAGCAGGATGAGAGTCAGAAACCAGAGGCTCCAGCCGACAGCCGCTGCAATCCACCCGTAATCGTCCATGCCCGACGGGCAGCACACGGCTGCCTGCGCGCAGAAGTTCACGTCTGGTGGAGAACAAATGAGGTGAGCTGATGGGAGGCCAAGTACACAACAGGTCTCCTTTACAGTGACTTCACACTCTGCCCTGTGGCCTGTCACTCTGCCTTGGCATCTTTCCCCTAAGCCTGGCTCTTAACCCTGTGGGTGGCAGTACTCAGCCCCATCTGTGTGTCTTCAGTCAGTCATCCCTGTCTGGCCAAACACCTCAGCAGCTCCTCGTACCACTGTGCCCTTAATTATGGAAATCTTTTGATTAGCGTCTCCTCTGTCTGTTTTAGGAATGGCAGATGATAGAAGTAGCTAGTTAAAATAAATAAACCTGGGGTAGAAAAACCCTCGTGAGAGAGTAAGAGGATCCCTAGCAGAGACACCTTCAGCAGGATGTCTAATAGTTTAGGTACCCAATACCTCTGTCAGCAATAGGGGCAGTGGCAGCTCTCTGCTGGGCTCTTAAGTGTGACTTAAGTGTTAGAACTGCAAAACACACCGCTATCAGGAGATCCCTGTTTTACATGTTTAAAAATGAAATAATTTTTAACAATTCCATGGGGCTTTTTCTTGCATCTTTTGCATCTTTTTTTCTCTTTTAGCCAGTCCAATTTCCTAAAGTTAGTTAAAGAGTATGTCATTAGTTGTTTTATTTATACTGTTATTTAAAGGCATCTGCTCTACTTTTTCCATTCCAAGGGCACAGTGAAGATACTAGCCCTTTGTCTGTATCCTGCGTGGTAATGTGGAAATATCAAAGGGAGCCTGAAGGACCATGGTGTTTCAACCCCTTGGGCTGGAACACAAGCTGAGTGTGAAACCCCACCACGCAGGAGTTTACATATATTGTGTGTTGATGTGCCTGAAATTGTTAGCTGTAAAAAGGGAATTCCTCCTGAGCTTGGTGATGGGCATCCAGCCTCTTGCACATTTCCAGGGAAAAGGCAAGCGCAGGTGCTGCTCAGTTGCTCTCATTCACGTATGTCAGGCAGGACCACGATCCTGTGTGTTGACTTTCAGTGCACACAGTACATCTGTCCTGCACTGCAGAGAGTAGCAGTTCCAATCACAGGGGTATATCTTGTGTGTGCCCAGAGAAGGGAGAGGGATGCCTGCCCTGTATGCCTTTGCCATGCTTTCAAGTGTTGGTACATGTACTACAGTAGGAAGTGCAAGACTGGGGAGATGTCTGACATTTGAGCTGGAGGATGACTCTGGGAGTACTGGTGGGATTTTGGAGCTGGCTCTTTGGGAAAGACCTGAGAGGATAGGGAAAGAGGCACTCCTGGGAATCCATGTAGTGCCTACAGGCAGGTTGTCTGACAGGGAGCTTTGAATTAGCTATCAGCCTGTTCAAACCTATGTGTCTTTCTCGGTGTACCTAAGATACTATACCATGCCAATGGAGGAGCCTTAGAAATGCATCCAAGGTTCATCCACAGCAATAGGCCTGAACAACAGAGAAATCCCTTTCCAGGACAGCCTTTCAGTCACCTGTGTAGACTCATCACCTGACTTTAGAGTGATTTATGAAGACTTACTAAGACATGGTGCTTCGTTCTCAATTGCGAGCGTGGAGCTTCCTGAAACATTGGAGATGGCTTCAGCTGCTGCCAGAAGGAAAGCACAGGAGAAAAGGCAAGTTGGATTAGAAAAGCAATACTGGGCATCTAACAGGAAAATCTGAAAGCCATTGGCCTTGCAGAGGTCCATAGGATGGAAGCAACTTTGAGAAAGTAGGTCCCTGCCCCTAAACATTGCTGCATTAGGGTATGCTTTCTTATCCCATCACTTCCAACATGGGCTCCAGAGACCTGCTCTAGCAGCAGCCATAAGGAGGAGGTGGATCGCTGTGTTTCTGCCTGAGTGGGACCCTGGTGTGAGCTGTTCACTCAGAGCTCAAATTAACCACCGTCCTTTCCCAAGCTACAGGGGCAGAACAAGCAAGGACTGAAGTGAGAGAGAGCATTCAGTGGCATGGGGAGATCCATGGCCAGCAGGGTGCCCACTTTTTGTCTTTAGAACAATCCCAGTAACTCCAGGGTGTGCATGAGTCAGGCAGAGCCAAGGGCTGAGCCCATCCAGGGAGGGCCTAAGAAGGTCCACCATGGTGCCAGGGGGAAGCTTTGGCTTTGCTACAGTTCAGAGCATCTGACACTGCTCTGGCTGGACTCCAGTTTGGACCAGCATGGTAACCAGCTCAGGTTGGAAAATACATCATACAGAAATATGTAATGGAGGGAGAGGTCCAGGAGATTCGGTGAAGGTTTTGCCTCTTTATCCTGCTTCCTATGCATAGTCAAAACACACGTACACTTGGGCACAACTCTTTGGCTGGTCTCCAGCCCTCCAAATCTGTCCATGTCACAGGCCAAAGCTTCCTTAGTCTTCCTAATACCTGCCTTGCCCCTCAGCTTCAGTGTGTTCCCTCCAGCACTGCGGGATCAGATGCAAGGACAGCTTCAGGATGCCTGAGTGAGGGAAAAGCACAGGTTGCTGTGGTCCCTGTACATCAACACCTGTCTGTCTCCTGCTGCAGAAGGAAGGGAATCTAAGAAATACCTCTTCCTGTGCTGCCATGAGCAGCAAGTTTAGCTGAATGGAGCATCCCCTGCACAGATAGATGAAAAATAGCCCAGGGAGGCTACAGGATGAGGGTGTACTGGTTGGCCACAGACTGGGCAGAAGCTATGAGATAACTATTTCCAGTCAAACCATCACTCAGAGCTGATAATTTGGAGAGTGATAATGAAATTCAGTTTCAGCCTGATTTCGCTGAAGGCTGCAAAATAATAGCTCAGGTTTAGTTTCAGCTCAGGAAAACAAAACAGAACAAGATCTTTGACCAAACCTTTGCTTTGTGTTTGGTGTTTTCCAAGTAACAGCAAATAAACTGAGGTTGTCTTGTGGGAGATGTCCCTCCTGGGTCACCTGCCATTGCTCAGCTTTGCATTTTGAGCTGACCCACCCTCAGCAATACCAGAGCTTTCCTCATGGCCTCTGCCACGCTCAGAGTGGGTCCCTGGGCAGCCTGTTCCAGGGAAGGGTCTGAGTACTCCCCATTCCTCTGTCTGGCTCTGTTAGGACACTTGCTGAATGACCTTGGCCTAGCCCATGATTTGTTTTCTCAGTTAATAAGTACCTTACAGGAGCACAGGGAAGAATCATTAAAACCTGTGTTGTGACCTGTGGAAGGAAGTGCTGCAGATTGCTGAGCATTGGTTCGTTGCTGTAGACTTTGCAGTACAAAGAACAGGCTTTCAAAGCTAACCCATCTTTAAATAGCTGTCAGGTCTCATCTGGTGCTGACATACAAATGCAGGCAGGACCCTGGTGGAAAAGGGGCAGCTCACAAGTCTCATTTGCATTTTGGTTTTAGGCAACTTTTATAATTAAGGTGGGACCAAAACCAGATTTTCTGCAAAAAGCACCTCATAAAAGCTAAACCAGACTACGTGAAGCCCCTTGGGTGTTACTGCAAATAGTCCTTTCCTCAGCAACCACAGGAAGACCAAGTAACTGTGGTCCCCTATCTCCTTGCCATTCAGTGGGGCAATCTGCAGCTCAGTCACATTTACAGGGGATCTGTAAATAGCTGCCAAAAGAGCATCTCTGCAGAATGATGCTGTGACCAATCATGTCCAGTAATTCTCATTAGCATTAATCAATTCCAGCTCCTTACACTTTGTAGGTGAGACAAGGGAGCCCGCCTCATTTTGAAAGAACAAATTACTGTCAGTGGGCAGTATACGTAGGGGGAAAAGGGCAGGGTGTAAAAACTGAAGCGTAAGAGAAGAGAAATACCTGCTGAGCAGGAATCCCAGAGCGCAGCGGTGAAGAGGAGCACAGTGAGGGCTGCCCAGGGCTCGAAGTGCTTCATGCCGGGGGTCCAGCTCCCACCCGAGTGTCCACACAGAGCAGGTCGCTGCCACTGGCAGCTCTGGTGCAGCAAATCCTTGATAAACTCAGAGAGCTGGTGTGCAGGGCAGAGGGTGGAGCAAGGGAGCTTCCTGCTGCCAGGACACCTTGAACTTTCCTGCCAAAACCAGGTGAGGAAAGAGAAGGGCTCTGACTGAAACAGCTTCAGTGAGAGGTGGATACCAGGAAGTGGCCCCTGAAGGTTAAGCCCAAAGTGTTCTCCCTAGGATGTGCTGCAGCTGGAGGAAGGAAAGGCCCCCAGAGCCAGCCCTTCCCAACAGGGTCCCAGGCAGCTTCCTAATCTCCTTTTGGTCCTGTGAGGATATTATGATAAAGCTGGAAAGGAGCAGAGGATTGGGGTAGAGAATTTGTCTCCCTATTTGGCTTTGATTTTACATGTTTTCTTGCTTGACTTTTCCAGTGACACTTTTTTGGAAGGGCTCTGTGGAATCCTAAAAAACAGCAGCCTTAGGTCATACTGGTGCAGCAGCTGTTAACACAGGATACACAGGGTATGGGCACATTCCCACCAAGAAATGGGGTGAAACCAGTGGCTTTGTGTAGGCTACTGACAGCTATTGCAGAGTGTACCAATGGCCTAGGTTGGGATCAGTTCAAACTTGTGGCCTCCACGTAGGAAGAAGCTGCTGCTGTTCTCGCCCTGTGAGCACAGCGGTGTCACTGCCTCCATTGCCATCTGCAGCAAGGTTCTGGAAAAGCTGTTCTTTCTTCTCTGGTGGTTCTGCCACCTCCTCCTTGACATGGGCAAAGCCAGAAGCTGTGCCTTCCCACCAGCAGCGCTCTATCTGCAGACCAAGAGGGCTGCTGGCAAAATGATACCAGCTGGAGAGTGAGAATTGTTCCGCAATTGTGGTTGAAAAGCCACATTGTTGAAGTGCTGGTGCTGTTTTCCTGGTCTGATGAGCAGCACACATTGCAGATCTTCCCTAGGCTGTTGGCTGCGCTTGTTCCTATCTTTGATGTGATTATGCACTTGCTAGAGAAAATTTCAGGCATTTAATCAGGCAGGAAGCAATGGGAAAGGTGGGCTCCTCAGGGAGCAGGTTGCTGGTGACCTTCTGCAGCGGTCACTCATGGTTTTGGGTGCTCATGTTTGAATGAAGCTTTCTGGGGCCTGTTCTGGATGTGTAGCCACAGAGGAGGAGGCACAGGGGAAGGCACCTTGTGCAGCAATCCTTGTAGGATGGAGAGAATTTAATAATTTTCTCTTTTTTTCCTTTCACGCTGCTAAAACCCACAGGGAGGGACATGACAGGCTTCCCACAGGAGTGGCTTATAACAAGGGGCAGCTATGCAAAGCTGTGAGGTGGATTTGGTCTCCATTTAAGAAAAACCTTGGCAGCAAGGCCCTTCTTAGCTCTGCCCAGCATTTCTGTGGGGTGAACCCACTTGTCATCTCTCACCACCAGAAACATTCTGTTCCCACCCAGCTACAAATACTTCTGTGATGCAGCAGGACACGGCAGCTGAAGGTTCCCTCCAGAGAGAGGGCGCACTGAGCTGCAGATGAAGGCAGGTCAGCTGAAACGGGCACATTTACCCACCTTGTCTCCCTGTTTTCATGTCAACACACTGCCAGGGCTGGCAGAGTCACGGCTGTGCTGGCTGGTCCGTGACAGCCACCTCCTGCTGCTGCCGGGATGCACGGCCCTGTCCTTCAGCTGACACCTGAGGGGTGGCACAAGGTGTGTTGTGCTCGGCTGGCAGCCAGGCTGGGTGTGTGACCCCAAGGCTCTTGGCCTTGGCAGTCCTCAGTCACGGCAGGAGAGATGCTGTAGAAGCACTCCAACAGCTCAGAGCTGCCCTAAGTTCACCTATAGGATGATCTTCATCTCTACCTCGTTTCAGTGTCTAAGTCCTCTTGTGGTGGTTGCTTCTGATTTATCTGAGTGTATTTATCTGAGCTACCTGTTGCATCAAAACTAAACCTCAATTCTTCACCAGGAAAAGGCCCTTTCCTTTCTTTCAGTTTCATCTTTCCCTCCTGAATTCCTCAACCACAGTTCCCCCTGAAAGTTGACCTGGCAGTTAATTTTGCAAAAGTAATGAGTACAAAAGTGTTCTGTGCAGCACAAAATGCTTGAGGGGAAATGAAAAGACAAAACTGCTCTACTGTTGCATGTATGATTCCATTTGTAATGAAATGTCTTTTGAATTTTAACTATTAACTAAATGCTCTTTATCAGCTTGAAGGTAAATGTGCCCGTTTCTAAGGGATGCTAAAAATGCATTTGCAAAATTATCATAATGTATTTCTTTTCCTTTCCAAAATGTGTTCCCTCTGTGGTTCATCAGAAAGGGCCTGCTCCAAACTCTCCTGAAGCAGTGAACAGGCTGCACTTGGCTTCAGCAATTTTTGGATCGGGTTGGAAATGAGGGCTTTGCTTGATAAGTTCAGACACAATGGGAGCTCTGTAAAATCATTTCCTGACACAAATTTGGATTTGTTTCACTTCTTCTTTGTAACACATTCATATTTCAGTGCTGTGACTGCCTGAAGAGTGATAAGATGCTCCAAAGCCTTCCCCTAGCTTCTGTACTTGTCTCCCTCCATGAGAGTGCCCTGGCACACAAGGCACAACCGTAGCCCCTGCAGAGACAGGGCTTCCTTTCCTCAGGATCCCATTTTCATGCAGTTCTCAAGGCAGTTCTCTATTTACTCTAAAATCAGATACTTCCCCAGCTCTCCCCTTGGAGTCTCTTCCCCAGGTGCTGCTGGTCAGCTTTCCCTGATGGTTACAAATGAGGCAATACCTACCATGCAATAAGTTTTGTGCCACAGAGAGCTTCACAGCTCAGATTCTCTGATGACCAAAGTATTGCCCTTGACACGTCACCACCAGGTGTGGCTCTCAGACAGGTATTACCTTTATCACACACGTACACTCTGTCTCTTTATCTCTATATATTCTGTTTACAGAGGCAACATGTTTATATTTTCCATTCCAAATGAAATCTGATTGCTGCTGCAATTGTGTTCCATCCCTGCAGTCACCAGCACGATGGCAATTGAGCCATGACATGGTATTGAACTCAGGGCAAAACACACAGTCCACAAGAGCAGAGCAGGCACATCATCTCTGGGTGTATCAGTGATGGAGGATAAATCTTTTTTTTCTGATTGTCACTTGAGGTTGGGATAGCTACACCCCTACTCTTGTTTTGGCATACCTGAGGTGCTACTGTGCTGTTACAGCAAAAAGGATTTTTGGTAAAAGAGAGCTCAAAAATTAATATTCCGTGTAACCACACAAACCCTGTGCATGGTGGAGCTAAGCATGGAGTGATTATAGCTCTGATTCCAGAGCTACCTACAACTGCCTGACGCTTCTCAGTGCTGCTGAAGGTGATGACAGCCTGACTGGAGGGGTTGTGTGTTGGGGACCCCCCTGAACTATGTGAGTTGGCACACTGATGTTGCTGATTAGTTGCTGTGTGCAACCATTGATGCTAGACACCAAGGTGGTCTGTGCTCTTGGTGGGATCATAAGAGCAGATCTATCTCTGACAGTTTCTTTGTAGTAGCAAAATCTCACAGTTGAACTCTGGAAAAAGCATTTATTGGTGGGACAGGTCTGTCTGTTAGCAACCCCTTGTCTTTGTATTTTGGGGTGAACTCTCTCTTTTATAAAGGCCTTTATAAAGCTAAAACAAGCTTAAGAGTCTTTATAAAGGCCTTAAAATTACTTTTAAAAGCTCAGAATCATAAGTCTGATGCTAATAATGCGTCCATCAGGAACAGGGTTGATTTTATTGATGTGAAAAATAGGCATCTAAGATAAAGCTACCTGTGAACAGAGGATTTGATTTTTAAAGCTTGGCAAATGGAGAAAAATATCAAAACCACGAAGGCTTTGCTCTTTAAATGAAAGAAGGGAAGAGGCGATGTGCTTTCTGTCACACAAAGGAATGCAACTCCAGCATGTTGAAGAAGAACCCTGACCCTGCCCTTTGTGTTTCCCAGTCCAGGCTGGGGTTGCTATTAGACAAATGTTGAGCCTGTGGCCCTGCGGTGACCCCATGCTGTCCCTCTGGAGACCCCAGTGAGAGGGCCCAAGATCAGCCAGGCAGTGCAGGGCTGCCAGAGAAGGGCTGCCTTCAGCTCTCACGGGCAGAGCTGCCGGCACCAACAATGGGCCCACTGATGGGGCTCCTGCAAGTGGTGCCTCATCATTGGCCGTCATCATCCGATCTGCATTAATGAGATTATTAGAATATAATGTTCTTACTCCTGCATGCCAGAGGCATGAAATGGGATATGCTTTCTGCTTCTCTCCTTTCTGCTCCTCGCGTGGGAAGAGCGCGGGGGAGGGCAGGAGAAATGGTTTTATCCCTGCTTTCCATGTTTTCTTGCTCCTTGGCTAACAGGACAGCTGGCATAGTGCAGCTTGCTTTGGCCATAAAGTGTGTGCTGGGACCTGTTCTAGTCCCCCAGCCCTGACAGCTTGTAGTGGAGTAGCTGAGTGTAACTATGGGGCTGGATAAGAGCAAGTAAGACCAGCAAAGGTGCAAAACAGAAGCAAATCCTGGTAGCATCAAATGAGTCCAGGGGAAAGAATGTGTTCAGAGGTGAGGGGAGTAGCCTGAGAAGCTGTTTCGTTTTGTTGTGTCAATATAGACCAGTTGATAACTGAGTGATGACTCCTGTTATTTAGTATTACTGCATGGGCTATAAACAAAGGCCTTGCTTTGCCACACCAGTTTCTCCATAGCCCTGCGTGGCAGTCGTGTGGTCGACAGCAATGATTTCTCATCTGCCTTATCAAGGAAATTTCCAACTTCCCAGCAGAAAGCGCTGACTTTCATCAGCTTCGCTTTGGTAGAATTGATAGAGAAGGCAGAACCAGTTGTGGGCAGTGGCTGGTACAGGAGGAGCACAGTGCAGACACAGGGGGTGCGAGCCCAGGGGGCCTCACGTCCAGTTCAGCTGGGTGGTTTACTGAGTAGAGTGCAACTTTTAGGCCCACCTTATAATTTTTGATACCTCCTTTTTGGGTCACACAGCTTAAGGCAGCTGGATTTGAGCCAGCGGCAGGACCCCTCTCGCACTGGCTGACTTTGCCAAGTGAGACCATTCTTTGTTGCTTTTGAATAGAAAACCCCTGTGCTTGGAAACCCTCTGCCATTGCTCTCTTTGCGGCAGTGTTCCCTTGGACAAACTATACCTTTGGGCTTGTTGGGTAGGGGTTACTGGGTACCTCAGAAAGAACAGGTCTGAGAAAGCTTTTCTTTAAGGGGTACTTTGCAATTTGCACATAGCCATGTGAATTCATTAGCTTTTCTTTCAAGATGAAATTTTTCTTCTAGATTTAATAGTAACCCAGCCAGCCTTACTCATCAGGGTGAAACCCTGCCTCCTCTGCCTCAGTGAGAGATAAGACATTGGTTTAAAAAGGGGCCTGATTTCTCTCTGGAGCCTGTGCTTTAGCAGCTGAAGTGGCAAAAATCTTATAAAGCCACTTCCCCCCCCCCCCCCCAGCATTTGCTCTTTCAAGGGGTGAGAATCCAGTTCCCTGCCAGCACTGCCCCAGGTTAGCACAGCTCTACTGTCAGAGCCCTTGCCCTCCCAGCCCTCTCTTTGCTGTATCGTTCTGTCCGTCCCCCCGCGGCAGGAAAATCATTAATCTCCCATTGTTCCCCTGCCCTTTCTCAGACTGCCTACAGCGGGGAAAAACTAACGAGAAACAGCGCAGAAGTTTTCCACCTGCCTGACGACTGATTCTCCATCCAGAGCTTGCAAATGAGCGCTTGCGGGTTTATGGCGCTCCGCACGAAGCAGCTTTCAAAGGTTCTCGCCCGTTTTGGGGCGGCCGGGGCGGTGTGAGCCGGCATTGCCCCATCTGCTGTTGGTCTCGACGAGCCGCAACAAACCTCGCACTTACCACACACCTGACACAGAGGTTGTGACCGAGCCAGACAGCGCTGGGTACAGTCCACCCAGGGGTTGTTTAGGGATAGAAAGGGTTTCCCTCCTCTGGTCCAGACCAGTTTTGACCTTAAAAGAAAAGGTTTGCCCTGCCCTGTGCGAGACGGGACAGGGCGCTCCGCTCGCCGCCCGCGGTGCCCGCAGCGATGCCGGAGCACAGCCCCGCTGTCATCGCCTGACGGACACCCGGCAAACCCAGGGGACAGCTTGCCCCTACCCTGGGCAGAGGGGCTGACAGAAAGGAGCGTGGTGGCTGAAAGGTAAACCCCAGTTATATCTCCTCCAAAGCAGCTTACAGCCCTGGCATCTACCCTGCCCGTCCACCAGTGCCTTTTAATGCGTTTTAATGCGGTGCGATACTGCTGGGAAACAGCGGCTGGGGGAATGTGGGTGATTTCTCAATTAACTGGTCTTCTGCCAAAGCCAAAACTTGGGAATGGGGGCTGGCGGCGGGCGGGAGGTGGCGTTGGTAGAGGCATGGCCGGCAGCAAGTACTTTGGGGCAAGTCTCTTGCATCTGTAGGAGTGGATGAGGGGCGAACACTCTGCCTTCCTCGGAAGGGTTTCCTGGCTGGAAAGAGGTTTCTCTTTTTCCTTCCCACCTCCTCCCCTCATTCCAAATCAAGATGAAAGTAAGCTTTTGGGGTTTTCATTGACTGATTACCAAGGAAAATTAGAACCCTGGGTTTTGATGGTTGGAAGCATTTTAACTAAGATATTTCTAAATAACCCATTTCAGTTTTGTTCTTTTAATTCTAAGAGTGTAACATTTTTTTAATGGAAGCTAACCACAGGTTTAGAAATACAAACTGCTTTAAATTATTGTTTCTTCACATTTTTCAGTCTCGAGAAATTAGGACAGGATATTTCTGATGATCTTTTAAACATTTTGAAAATCACATTTACTTAATTGCATGAGTAGTGGGAGACTCTTGTAGCTTTTGTCTCTTTTTCCTGTGAAAAATACAGTTTGCTGAAAAATGTCCAAACAGTTTAAAATTTATATCCTCACTCAACTTACTGGAGCTGGCACATGATATTTTCTTTCATCAAGCTACCAGTTGTCATCTATTGTATTTTCAACATCTTAAATCTTTGAGTGAATGGGTACAGAGAGTAAGACAAGGAAAACTCACAGGACAATTGAGTAAATACAAACTTGTGACTATGGTGCTGCTATTAAACAAGCCTTTAATATCTTGCAAAATTTTTCTTTCGTATTTAAGATAAATCTGTCATATACTATAAAGACAATTCATAGAATCCACAGGTTTGGTTTTTTTTAAAGGCTGAAAGACAAGGTTTATGGAGAGAGAAGGGGTTAAATACAATTGACTTCCCATCTCTGTGAACAAATAGAAGTGAGGTTGTAAAGGGATTTTGTTTTCTATTTATAAAATGTAGACTTGCTACAAAATTAGATGCATGCAAGAAGTGTATCTACTTGCATGTTTTTCTCTGAGAAAGGATAATTACTGTGTTTGTGCATGCTAATCAGTTAATTTTGTGTGAGAACAACCAAAGGCAGTTTGTATGTTCAGGTTACTCAAGCATAGAGATGAGAGGAACTTTTGTTAATACATGTTATTTCATGTATCTTATTTTGAAAACAGTCTTTTATGGGGTGAAAATGATTTTGAAATCTCAAAGGTTGTTTTAATTTAAATAAAATAGTCTGCTCTTCTCACGCCCATATAACGTGCTCCAGCCGTGTTTGCAATGCTGTGTTCACACTACCAGTGAAAGTGATAAAAACCAGTCAGACCTCTTTCACTTGTCTAATTGCAAGGTGAAATTAGTGATTTTTAAAATTTTTTTTTGTCTTTGTGTTTAAGGCGAAGAGAATTGAGTCCTTTACAAGCTCAGCATCCAAAACCCAACTAAAGCACCTGAGTGCAGTGGTCTGAAGGATCTTAAGTCCAGCAGAGGACAGGGTGGGTATTTGCTCATCACCTCTCATAGGGTGACTGAATAGGACTATGGTGACCTGAATAGGTCACCATAGGACTGGTGACTCCCCTCTTTCCCTGTGGTACACACATACTTTAGCACCTATCACTGCTCTGGTGGGATGAAGCTTCATGTGGGTTCAAGGAGGCTCTTAGGAGGTGAAGAAACCCTTTAGAAGGACATGATGGACAGCACTAGGTTATCTCCCAGCACTTTGACTCAGTGATTTCAATGTTCCTGCAGTGCCTGGCACCTTCTGGCACCTCCCTGGGCAAGGAACACTGTGCTGCTGCCACAAGGACTCCCACGGACATCCAGGTCAGAGGAGAGCAGCCAAAATGGCCTCGGTCTTCCGGAGTGAGGAGATGAGCCTGATGCAGCTCTTCCTTCAGGTGGAGGCTGCCTACTGCTGTGTGGCTGAGCTTGGGGAGCTGGGTCTGGTCCAGTTCAGAGATGTGAGTAGTGCCTGGATGGCATGTTGAGCTGTGCAAGATGTGCTCTGTGGTGTGCTTGTCCTTCCCTCGAAGCACTTGGGAGAGGTGCATCTGGGGGGTGGTCAAAAAGTCCATGTTGCGAGTGGGACTTCCCCAAGGCTGATCTGAAAAGCAACCATCATGCTGAGAACCACCCCATCCTCAAGTCCTTCCCCCTCCATCCAGTGCTCTGCATGCCCTCTGCACAACCGTAGAACAATTCCTTCCATCACCAGAAAACAGGGGCTCTCTTGATGAGAGTCCCTCTGTGACTCCTGCTGTCACAGCAAGGTTGTGTGGCAATGAACCTAGTGTAAGGCCACCATGGCCCTGGACTTCAGGAAGCCCATGGTGTCACCCTGCCACTAGGAGCCTCTCAGATGCAGTGGTGTTTGCCATCTGCACCAAAGGCATTCATTCTCTGCTGATGTCAAAAATGAGCGCAGCAGTGTGCAGCCTTCAGCCCCAGGCTTATTTTCCCTCCTGTTTTTAGCTGAATGTGAATGTCAACAGCTTCCAGAGAAAGTTTGTGAATGAAGTGAGAAGGTGCGAATCCTTGGAGAGGATCCTGCGTAAGTAAATGCTTGTCAAATGCAGTCGGCTTCCTGCCAACTGGTGGTGTGGGATTTATTTCTTTAAGTGCTCTCGCACTGGGGAGCAGAATTAGTGGCAAAATGGTGATGTTTTCATCTGAGCCCCTGGAAATGTTTTCCCTGCGTCAGCTAATTATCACTTCACCCCATATGGGCAATAAATTATTGCCCCTGTTTTGAAAGTGGTTAACTGAACTGAAAGGAGGTTAATTAGCTTTTATAAAATCACAAGATAAATTTGGGGCTGGGCAGGATGCTAATCCAAATAACCTTGTTCTTACACCACTGCACCAGCTGTTGGCACACACACTTCTTGCGGCCAAGGGCTTTGGCCTGGGGAGAAGTCCTTAAAACCCCAGCAGGAGAGCTCATGATGCCTGTTGTCCAGTGGATATGTGTCCTGGCAGCTCTGCACCCTCCCCACCACAGCGCTGGTGCCCACTGTAGCCATGGTGACACCACTTGTCATTGTTGGAGCAAAGGAGAGAAACCTGAGCTTTCTGTGTGCCTTACTCACTGCCCCAAATAGAGGGGGCCATGCTACTAGTGTCAGGGCTGAGGGCTGTCCAGGTGGGAGTGGGCACCACGACTTCAGAAGAAACAACCTCTTCACTGTTAAAGGAGGCTGCTGGGTGTAATTACTTGCTGGCTGTGTGTATGCACTGCAGTGATGTACATCACTGCCTCTTGTCACACCTCCGTGGGGCACCTCGGTCCTGGCTGAGCAACAAGCTGGTGACCAGGATGATGTAGGAGGGATGGCTCTGTATTGAGACTTCTGCGTCCTTTCCTTGCAGGTTTTCTAGAAAATGAGATGGAAGACAGCGTTGAGATAGTCAAACGAGAAAAGTACCCAGAGACCCCCCTGCCTCGGGAGATGATTGATATGGAGGTACAGAATTTGCAGTGGGACAAGGAGAGAAGGGGTGGTGCACAGGGATGTCTGTGTGATGTGCTCAGTAGAGCCCTGCCTTGCAAGGAAGGATCTGGTATCTGAGGCTGGCACAGCTCTCCCTGCCTGTGGAGGTTTTCCCCAAGCTGCTGTCTCAGCTGTTAGGTTAAGGCTGGTCCTACTGCCATGTTCCTAAAGGAACCCACTCTTTTCTCCATTCCCTGTGAAACAACCCTCTTGTCCCACATATTAATGGAAAAGTATCACTCTCACAGAATGCCCCCATCATCCTGTAGGAAAGAATAAGAACGGTTTGGGTATTTTACCAGCAGAGCTGATGTTAGAACCAGCTTCACAGAATAAAAAACCCAGGGCTGTCTCTCCTGGTGGGAATATGGTAATCTGGTATGGTGGGAATATAGTAATGCTGGGGCCTGACACAAATATCTGCGCCTTGCATTTGGATGTGCAAGGGATGCTTTATTCTAGCCCAGCTGGAATTTAGGTTTACTGACAGGGTAATTTAAAAATGCTGCGCAGCTGGGTGACTAGGAAGAAAAATCATGTTTACCAAGAGCTTCAGCTTCACAAGCAAGATGGTTTCCTACTGTGTTCTTTTGCCCACACCCTCCCCTAACTTTTGGCCTGTAGATTGACATCCAGTCAGCCTGGGGTCTGAGATGTCCTGTGAGGAACCACAGAGATACCAAGACAGGCTGAGGCACTTTAATGACACACACACTTACTTGCCTGTGCTTGGGTCAGATGCATCAGAACTCCAATGTCAGAAGGGGACAACACACCAGTAGGGAATGTTGGCAGTGGAAGTCTAATGTATTAGCCTTGATGAATATCTTCCTACAAAAAGGGTTTATCAAAGTGCTCACTGAATATTTCTGCACTCTCCCCTGGAAAAAAATATTTTGTTTGCTATTTGATATCAGCTTGATAAAGGGACATTGGTCTGCTTCAGAGTTTTCCTGAATGTGCTTGGACCCTAAACAGACAGTGCTGGAAAAACTAGAAGCCGAGCTTCTGGAAGCCAACCAGAACCAGCAAACACTGAAGCAGAACTTCCTTGAACTGACAGAGCTCAAACATCTGCTGAAGAAAACCCAGGACTTCTTTGAGGTGAGAGGCCTCTTTGTTTTTCCAGCAGAGATGTGGAAGGTTCCTAAAAGTACTGACACTTTCATTTGATGTATGTTGCTGTTATTAATTTTCAATCAAAAGCCAGTAAGATACGTTTGCAAAAGCACCTCAGTCACTTTGGAGCCTGCATTGTTCTGTAAGTCAATGGGGTTTAAGAACTTGGCTCCCAGATCTCTTTGAAAATGGCATTTATGCTTTTTGGTTGCTAAGATATAATTTACTTTTATTGTTTTTCCTTTGGTCTAATTCTCTGCGGAAAGATACCTTTAGGGGAAAAAATGTCAGGAGAAAAATGTGAATATAGTTTTCAAACTGGCAATACTGAATAGTGTTTTTTAAAACTAATGTTTTCCAGGCAGAAACCAATCTGCCGGATGATTTCTTCAGTGAGGACACATCTGGACTGCTGGAGCTGAGAAGCACTCCTGCTGCTGCAGCTGCCAAGCTGGGGTGTGTATTGGTGATGGCCCACAGCTCAGCCAGACTTCCCACCTGTGCTGCGTTGCTGTGCCACTGGCACAGTTTCCTTCAGCTTCTTAGCAGAGGTTGCTCAGCAGCCTCCTCAGTGTAGCTGTTTCATGAAGTTGAAAGTGTGACTGCCCTCAGAAATTATCACTGAAACTTCAGTCAGGCTATGGGTTAGTGGGACAAATGGTACTTCCAGGCCACCAGTTCTAGTGACCCCTTAGTAGGTATTGACTGAAAATTGTTGTCTTACAGGATCTCATCTGTGACTTTTGGGCTCAAACATCTGGATACCCCAGGAGTGGGTGTCTAAGCACAGCAAAAGGCCATGGGATTGCACTGGGCTTTGCCAGCAATACAAAGTTGCTCTGAGAGTTAGGGGAGTGGAAACACCAGTGTGTGTATTGCTGATGGCAGTTTGGTGGACAGCATAGACTCAAACAGCTTTCCCTCACATCTGCATCCGACAGGTGTGGTAAAACTCACTGCTAGTCTTCCAGGCTGGTGTTTTTAGCTGCTTATGCTGGTAGTTCTGAAGTCCTGTTCAACTCCATTATGAGCAGAGATTATGCCTGCAGAGGGTTGGCCCTGGTGGGTGTATACCATCATGTCATGCTGCACTTCAGAGGTGTAGTCTAATACTTTCTAGGAAAAGGAAAACAGGAGAGAGTAAAGATAAAGCACCACTTCAGAATTTCTCTCCTGCCTCTGCCATTCAGGTACTCTCTGTTCATGTGACTATGAGCATCTATCCATTCTTCCATTTCTAGCCAGAACTGTCTCTTTTCCTTTACCTGTTGATCTAGGAAAGCCCTTTTTTTTAAGGTAAGAACAATAGGATAAAATCAGTAGGTTGAGATAAAAGCCAGTCTTGAGGAAGGAAGTTTTTCCTAAAAGTACCTACAGCAGCAGCAGAACCCTGGCTGTCATGGGCTAGAAAACATGAGATTGTAAAATTGTGTGCATTACCAAGGTCCTAAAAGGCCTAGGATGGGCTTGTAATTTATTTATCTTTTAACTCTGCTCAGATTCACAGCTGGGGTAATACGGAGAGAAAGGATGATCCCCTTTGAGCGTTTACTGTGGCGAGCCTGCAGGGGAAACATCTACCTGAGATACACTGAAATGGACACCCCTATGGAGGACCCTGTGACAGTAGGTACCAACCAGGTTTTACTTTAGGCTGCCCTGTGTCCATGGCTGTGACCTGCAGAAACCAAACTGATGCCTTGGCCATGCTGCAGCACCAGCTGCCTTATCAGAGCTGGGTATCTGAAGGAAGCCTGTAGAATAAAAGTGGGAAAGTTTGAGGATGGGAGAAGTTTCTCTGACATTGCTTTCCCCTTTTGCCGCTATTGAGGTGGTTTCTTGTTCCTGCCCGGTTAAGATGCATGTGGGGCCTAGCAGGGTGACTGTGTTATGGGGACCACTGTGGGGATGGACTGTGGCTGTCCTCACCTGGAGCTGGGGGAAAAGAACAACCCGGTAGAGAGGCTGCCAAAAAAAAACCCATCAACTTTTCTGCACAGGACTCCAGGTGTATTAAATTCTGCTTGAATTTGTTGCAGAGAGAAGAGATGAAGAAGAACGTGTTCATTATCTTTTATCAAGGAGAGCAACTTAAACAAAAAATCAAGAAAATTTGTGACGGGTAAGGCAGGCTTGTGGGCAGGCCGCAATGACTCCTAAGGAGGTGTTTACCTGGCAGCCCGGGCTGGCTGAATTTGGAACTAGAGACTAGATCTCCAGCTGCCCAGCTGTCAGCTCTGACACCAGAACCTCCCTTCTGCTTCTCAGCTCTTCTGCCCCTAATCATGAAAGATATTCATCACCCTGGCACTTGGAAATCAAGATCCTAAATTTTACAAAATGATTTACAGCTCTTGGGAGCTTCAGTTGCTAGGTTTTTAATTTGGAACATCTAAAAGGGGGCTATTGTTTAAGAAATATTCAGCACTCTTCCCCTGAAAATCGGGGGCCCTAACTTGGGGTCTGGAAACATAGTAATCCCTGACTTGCTCTCAAGCCTTCCTGCATTTCTTCATAAAAAGATGATGCTGTAGTTTAGTCAACCCTTTCCCAAGGCCTTTGAGCAATATCTGTGTAATCAGAGAAGGAGCCTAGGAGAGAAATGAAAGCTTCATACAACTTGACTTGTTTCCACCCTGTTAAGCATCTTGAAAAGATAATTCAGGTTGAATATTTTGTTACTCTTTCATAAAACTGATGACCGATGGGCTTTGTTGCAGTGTAAATCAGATTTGATGAGAGGATCTGTCTGCTGTCACCAAACCCATTTCAGGTATGGCCCCTTGGCCAGGAGGGGCCAGCCTGCAGGCTGCAGAAGGTCACAGAGACAGGGTGAGCAATTGCTCTTCCCTGACATCTGCACTCAGTGCAGGTCTTTCCTTAAATTCTGCCTTTAATCAGAATAAAAACAGGTAGATCTTTCATCCAGTTGGGATGATAGACTGCAGTCCTGTGAAGTGACAGAACCCTGGGGACTATTAGTAATTCCTGCACTAGAAATGGGGCCCTCCAAGATACCATCTACAGGCAGCAGAGGGCAATGCCCACCCTGAGTGCAATTCAGCCCTCCTGTGGTGGGCATCTGTCTATAAAGCAGTCATGGACAGCTGAGGGAAGACTACCAGCTCTCAGTCACTGATTTCTGATCCTGAACCTCAGATATGGAGGGAGTTCTGCCATAGCCACTGTGCAGGACCAGTCTGCTCCTGCCAGTGGTCTTTGAGCTTTCAGCGACCCTCATTCTCTTTCTGGATTACAATTTCCTGCGTATCATAGAATAGTTTGAGTTGAAAGGGACCTTAAAGATCATCTAGTTCCAACTACCCTGCCACTTTCCAGTAGACCAGGTTGCTCAAAGCCCCATCCAGCCTGGCCTTGAATACTTCCTGGGATGGGGCATCCAAAACTTCTCTGGGCAACCTGTTCAAGTGCCTCACCAACCTCATAGTAAAGAATTTCTTCCTAATATCCAGCCTAAGCCTACCCTATTTCAGTTTAAAGCCACTCCCCCTTGTCCTATCACTACATACCCTTGTAAAAAGTCCCTCTGCAGCTTTCCTGCGCCCCTCTTTATGTACTGGAAGGCTGTTATAAAGTCTCCCCAGAGCCTTCTCTTCTCTCAGCTGAACAACCCTACAGAGTGCTGCAGGTACTTCATTTTTGATTATTCCTCCCCCCCCCCCCCCCCTTCCGCAGCATTTTAAATTCCCTGCAGCCAAAAGCCCAAGACTTTTTTTCTGGGGTGGAAGTAAAGGAACAAGCATGTCAGCATTTTCATTATCGATTGACCCCAAAATGATCCAGACCATAGGCACAACCTTCTGCAGTGGAGTGCAGTTGGGAGCAAGAGGCCAGGCAGTGCTGGAAATGTGAGCATATCCCTGCAGGGGAGTCGTGACATGATCATTTTCTGGGAACTAGTGTTGTGGATGTGGCAATAGGTTTACAGAAAGGAACTTAGACTGGTTTGTCTTGGGCTCTTTTAACTGAAGGAAAACATACCTACCAAAGATGAATTCACAGGATCCCCTTTGCAGTCCTGCTGCACTGGGTTTTATTTGTTGCCAAATAATTAGGCTACACTTGAAATCATCCTTTATGTCCCTTCTTCCTTTCAAGTTTTTTGCCTGCTGATATGCATACATATAAAGATGTTTTGCTGAGTGGCAGGTTTCTAAACGTATTAATCCTTTTGTGCTCTGTGGGCCATCATCTGTTCCTGGTACCCAGGCCAAGACGTTTTGATCTTGTCCCTCTTTAAGGCAGGGTTAACTATACGTAATGCAGATGGCAGTGTCGTTCCAGCCCCAGCAGGACATTTCTGCTTAGCACTAAGTCATCATTCATGACAAGTAAATATCCTGCAAAAATCATGGGACTGGTCTGAGCCAGTTTCCTGCAAGGCAGGCTAAGATTTGTTTGCAGAGCTGTGTGCCTCAGGTTACGCTTGTAGTCCCTGCTTGACTCTAATTGGTAACATTAGTCTGCCAATTTCATGAGTATTAAGTCCGTGCACAAATTTATTAGTGAAAGATGTAGAGGGAGCAGGGAGGAGGAAAACGTAAGAATTTTTCTTTTCCTCCTTTTCTTGCGGCTGCCTCAGTGCTAATGTGAATACTAAACTGGGTTTATCAATGTAAGGATTCCCTGCTGAATTCTCCTGGAGCTTTCAGAGATGTCTGTGCCATTAGGGCAAAGCTGATACTCAGTATGCAAAATGGCTGTTAAAAGATCAAAGCAGCACTGCTGCAATAACGTTATTGGGAACAGGGGAACTGTACAGCATGGAGGAATAAGCTTTCAAGTTTGATTAAAAATCCTTATTAAAGATGAACTAAGAGCTGGGAAGAATAAGGAGATGGAAATAATTAGGTGAGGTGAATAACCTTTGGAAACGAATACCAGGTGTTGAGTGAGGAGAAATTCAATTCTGGAAAGGGAAGTTTAGCTGAAGAGCACGTGCTGTCATTACACACAGCTCTGGGCTGATCTCTAGGAAACTGCAGCATGTTTTGTTCAATTTGCAACTGTCCTCACTTGTATGTGTGCTGGAACTGATTTTGGAGAGCAGGTGGTGAAATATCCTGTGCTCAGACAAAGCCAGAATATGACGCTTATCTGTACACAGAGCCTGCACATTTTTGTCTCTCAAGCAGGGATAGAACCCTATGACCCTGTTACATCTCTTTTAATTCAGCTCATGTGCAGAAAGGCAGCCCTTCAGCAACCCTAACTCAGCGTAGCTCCATGACAGGATGGTGGAAACACGTTGCCTTAGGTGGGCAGAAGATCCCAGCTCTGTAAAGAGGAGGGATCTCTTTCTGCAGATCTGCTGGGTAATATTAAAGTGGCAGGGGTGGCACAAGCACTAGATATCACTGAACAAATCGAGTAGGGAAAAAAGGAGGGATTTGTGCTGTTTTAGTTACTGCAGCATCTCAGCTCAGTTAAGGCTTGCAGGTGCAGAGCCTTGCAGCAGCGCACCTTGTGATCTGCAAGATCCTAGGGGGAGCTCCTTGTGCCTGCTGTCATGCAGGAATTGTCCTCTGGGACTTGTTTTGCAGGCAGGAGAGGTAGCTGTACACTTTTCAGAGAGACATGCAACCAATTTCTAGTTGGCTGTACTGGCATCATACAGTGGCTGTATGACACTGCAGTGTGCTGTACTAGTGCAAGCACCTCTACACCAGGATGATTCGCAGCTGTACTAGAGAAGGTCATGTTGCATACTATAGATGAAGCAGTGTACAAACACCTGCGTGGAGGTGCACTCACATATTAGAATCCCACATTAGTCCTTGTAACACCACACTAAACAAACCCCCTGAATGTCCCAAATAGAACCTTGGGGGGAAGCTTATAAAAGCATTTATACTAGCCTGGCACATCTAAGCTGACAGATACCACTCTCAGGTGTTTAAAAACCTTTACCCACATCCTTCCCTTGTTCCCAAGCTGTCTAGTCAAACAGGTGGACTGGAAGCCAAGAGCCAGCCATCCTCCTTCTGTTTTATCCTGGAAATAGTATTTTTTGTTTGTTTGTTTCCTTGTTTGTTTGTTTGTTTTACAGGGTTAATTAATTACTTAGCCTGCCGGCACAAAGGGCGCTTGCTTGCAGTGCGGCAGTAGCTCAGCTGATGCCTTCTCCCAGTGCCTGTGAGAGGGAAGTGCAGAGACAGGGACATGGTATTTTTCCAGCCTCAGTGCAAGAGGGACATCTGTTGGCTACCGTGTTAGCAGGGCTGCCTTTGCCAGGGTGGGTTTTCGTTGAGACTCTTTGCAGTTGAAGCACCTTGTGGGCATAAGGGAGTTGCCTACATATTGGTGCTGACCGCTGTATGATATCAGCTACCATGTGTCACCTGAGACAGGGAGGTTTTTTCAGCTAGAGCAGGTGAAGGGATTTTTATTCTCGTGAAGTGATAAGTGTACCTTTTGGGCTTCCCTGCGAGACCAGACACATCTGCGTAGTATGTAAGAAGAGTATACTACTGGGTCAGGAATGAAGCGCAGTTTCCCTGCCTTTGAGATGAGAAGAGTACAGAGGAAGAAAATTCAGTCAAATAAATGGTGTTTCTCACTTCTCTCTTACTGAGGCTAGATTTCGTGCCACAGTCTATCCCTGTCCAGAGTCTGCCACCGAGCGCCGAGAAATGCTTGATGGAGTCAACACAAGGATCGAGGATTTAAACACAGTAAGTGGCAGCAGCTTCACTGAGGATTGAACCCTGCAAGTGGGACCTGCCCAGGTACTTGTCCTGTCCGAAACCCTTTGGCCATGGCCAGACCCCAGGCTTGTTTTGGGAGCTGGCTGTGCAGAGCTGGCCAGGGGCTGGGAATGCAATCACCAGTCCAGGAGTGGTGCCCCTGCCAGTTGCAGAGGCCAGTGCTCATGCTCTGCTCTGCCCATTTACAACCTCCAGGACCTGCTGGGGGAAAGCATTCCACATGAGGGGCTCAAAAACTACTTCTTGCTCTTTGTCATGCAAAGGCCAAAGATTTAGACATTATGGTATGGGGCTAAAGGTTGGAATATAAGATCATCAGCAAGCAACAGCTATTGTAACTAAATTGCACATTGTTCAAGAGGGGTTAGTCTAGCTCTTAAAGCATGGTTTGCCCTCAGCAGCTTGCAAAGTTGTTAAGTCACAACTGTAGTACAAGGCTCAGAGGGGACTCTACAGTTTTTCATATTTAAATTAGATTTTCTATACCGAGAAAACCTTGAGGTGCTTATCACAGTAGCAGTGGAAACCCAAGACTGCTCTTATAGAAGTACAAGTCTCTAACACTTATTGTGGGGCTGAAAACTGCAAGTTCAGTTGCTGTGGGTGCTCAGGAGCTCATATATTTGTAGGCTGTATCAGGACTTCACACCTTTTGGAGAGTCCTGCCTGTGTGTTGTGACACATGACAGTCAGTGGGTCCTGAAGGCAGGAAGGAATGAGCACCCTATTTGCCTGACGTGGTCCATCTGGCAGTTGGCATCCTGCTGTCACCCACCCTGTGGATGTCTGTGACTGCCAAGCCTGCACGCAGGTCTGCTTCCCAACTGGACTGTTGTCACTCCTCAGCGTCACGGGTAGCCAGACTTTTTCAGCACCTGCAGACCACACAGGTTATTTTCCTAACACATCATCTCCTTCGTTCACTTACGCAGCAGCGCTGCGGTGGCCACACGATGCATGGAGGTTCCAGGGCCATTGCAGCTCTAGCACACTGATGTGATTACGCCCCAAGTTCGTGGCACAGACTGCCTACAGGAGATGTCAGGTTGGGAGTGTGTAGTGAGATGTGGCAAGTCTATAAGCAACTGGGTAAGAAGCCAGTTCCACAGCTCAGTAACTCCCAGTGGTCTCCTCTATGCTTATAGTGACTTGGGACCATCCAGGGAGAGCCCTTAGGGAGCAGCATTGTGCACCTGGTGTTGAGTGCTCCTGTGTCCAGACCTGCACACACTGCCCTACAGGAGACCCCACTCATTCATACAAATCATTCCCTTTCTGCAACTCTCTTCCACCTGCCTTCTCCAATTAAATGCAGAATAGATCATGTCCCATATGCTTCTCTATCTCGAGTGCTGCCTATGCTGCGCTTACAGGTCATAACACAAACTGAGTCCCACCGCCAACGACTGCTGTATGAGGCAGCAGCCAACTTGTGGTCCTGGGGGATCAAAGTGAAGAAAATCAAGGCTATCTACCACATCCTGAATTGCTGTAACATCGACGTCACCCAGCAGTGTGTCATTGCAGAGATCTGGTTCCCAGTGGCTGATGCTGACCGGATAAAAAGAGCTCTCCATCAAGGAATGGTAAGAGACCAACATTTTGGGTCCTTGAAGCTCTCACACAAACTGCATTGTTCATATGCTGAGCATATGTTCAGACCTGTCTATTACTATAATGTGGGGCTCCCTTCTCTGTTTTAAGTTGAGATGGTTGTATGATCGCTTGGACTCAGGGAGTTTAAGGTCAGCATTAAATTGTAGCAGGTTTGTGACTGGTCCATGAGCCAGCAGTACTGGCGTCTTTCCCTGAACAAATCAACAGCACAAAAAATACAAAAATGTGGATATTAGAGAAAGGGTTGAGATATAAATCTCCTGAGCCCAGCTTTCACATTGCTGCCTGTGTGTGTTTGGACACATATTGTGGTATTGTGGGGCTGATTTTTCTCTCCTAGCCACTCTGATTGTGTCTGCCCTTGTCACTGGATTTGCAGGAGCGCAGTGGCTCTACGATTGCCCCTATCCTTACTGCCATACACACCAGGATGGCACCACCCACCTTCAACAGGACCAACAAGTTCACAGCTGGATTTCAGAACATTGTGGATGCGTATGGTGTGGGCAACTACAGGGAGATGAACCCGGGTGAGAAACATTCAGCTACCTGCACCTGGATTGCATGAGCCAAAGTTTAGCCTTTGAGCTCTGTCACCATCCTAAAGTGTGTACTCTTTGCTGATTAAGAAATCTGAACCATATTGGAACTCTTTGGTGCATAGGCATGTATTTTCTCAAGCAAAGAATTTGGCTTTTGGTCTTCTTCCCATTCTTGTGATGTGAATAATGAACTATATGAATAAGAGATGGGGAAAAAATAGTGAGGTAGTAGCTCTGAGGAAAAGAATGAAGCTCATAAGACAAATGTAAGTTGAGCTCACTGTGTTGAGGTAAAAAGGGCCTAAAGGACCTGACAAAAGAGTGAAACCATTGGTAGAGAATCTCAGAGAGACCATTGCAAATTAAGAGACACCTAGAAATTGGGACCCATGGAAAAGGGTCAGATTAACTCAGATTGTTGAGGCTGAGCAGATTGAAAAACATGGTAGTAAACTTCAAGTACGTTATTCTGGTTGCAAAACCGAATGCAATTTTCTACACATAGTGCTTATTATGGTGAGACAAGAAACAAAGGATAAAACTGCAAGATACACATCATACAGCTGGACAATCTTTCTGATGGTAAATCTAGTTCTGCACTAGATCCAACTGCCTAGTGAGTAGGAGAGGGATCAGGGAGGCCTTTAAGAGCAGCAGCTGTAAGGAATGACCTGATGGGGTAGACAGGTTCTCTGCTGAGGCCTTTTTTTTTTTTTAGAAGGAGCTGAGCTTTTCATCCTTTGCTTCCTGCAGCTCCATACACTATCATTACTTTCCCCTTCTTGTTTGCGGTGATGTTTGGGGATTGTGGCCATGGTGCTGTCATGCTGGGCTTTGCACTCTGGATGGTCATTAATGAGAAGAGCCTTCTGGCCCAGAAAAGCACTAATGAGGTGAGTACCAGGGAGCTGATACACCCTTTATGCATAGGAAAAGGCTCATGAGCCCCATCTGATAAATGGGACATCCAGCCTCCCAAAGGCTGAGTGAAGATTCTTTGAAGACACTCGTGAGGTAGAAATTTGTCAAGTAATTATGACTACTTAGACACAGAGACCTGGATGGGCCTAAGGGACGCAAAGTTTCCCCTGAGTAATTGTATGTACACAGATCAGTAGAATCATGCCTCCTGTTGGCTGAGGGCCACCGTCTGGTGGACCTGTGGGTGCTCTGGTCACTGGCACTGCCTTCTCCCCCTGCAGATCTGGAATACCTTTTTCAGCGGGCGCTACTTGATCCTGCTCATGGGCATATTCTCCATGTACACCGGCTTCATCTACAACGACTGCTTCTCCAAATCATTCAACTTCTTTGGTTCTTCCTGGCATATCATCCCCATGTTTAAAAATAACACTTGGAAGTAAGTGGCTAAATGCAGGAAAGAAGTGAAAGCACACCAAATGGAGCACGTAGGCTTGGAAAGAAAGACTGCCTGTGTGGGGAAGGGAAGAACTCCCTGCTGTGGATGCAGTCATGAATGAATCAGAGGTTTTGTCTGGCACACACAGATGAATTCACTATTGAAATGGAAATGGAGAGTCCCTGGGAACATGCCTGTTTGTTCAGGCACTGATGTGCATTAAAATCTGCAGGTGTCCAGGATTGATGCATAGAGAATTATCAGTGTGATGGAGACTGTCGTTGTGTGAGGCCCATTTACACGCACACAGGCACACAAGTGAAGGGTAACAGGTCATAGAGAGGTTGGATACAGATATCATGTGGTAGTCCTCAGCACACCTCACATAGTATACTGTAGGCTTAGATGGAGAAACTAAGCTGCAAAGGTCATTTCCCATTCTCTTGTAGTAAGGATGTGCTTCTAGAGAATCCGGTGCTGCAGTTGGATCCAGCAATCCCAGGAGTCTACTCTGGAAATCCATATCCATTTGGAATAGATCCGGTAATTAAATTAAATTGCTCTAAGATAATTTGTATTTCAATCCTGTTTCTGCATATCAGGTACATCAGTAGCTCCCTGCACTCTCTGCTGAAGCTGTGCTTTTCAGTTCTTGCTCCCTGTCTGTTCTTTACACAGTTGTAGTGGTTTAACCCCAGCCAGCAGCCAAGCCCCACGCAGCCTCTTGCCCACTGCCCCACTGGTGAGACTGGGGAGAGAATCAGATGGCTAAAAGCCTGGAAACTTGTGGGTTGAGATGAAGACAGTTTAACAGGGGAAACAAAAGCCATGCAAAGCAAAACAAGGAATTAATTCACTGCTTCCCATGGGCAGGGAGCTGTTCAGCCATCCCCAGGAAAGCAGGGCCCCCATCAGGCATAACAGTTTCTTGGGAAGACAAACATCATCACTCCAAACGTACCTCCCCCTCCTCCTTCTTAGCCTCAGCTTTATGTCCTGACCATGATGTCACATGGTAAGGAATATCTCTTTGGTCAATTTAAGTGACCTGTCCCAGCTGCATCTCCTCCCAGCCTCGCAAGCACCTCTAACTTCCACACCAGCACAGAAAAGAACAGAAAAGGCCTTGACTCTGTGTAAGCCCTGCTCAACAATAACAAAAACATCTATATTATCCAGCCTGTGTTCAGCACAAATCTGAAGCCAAAGGGGTTTTCTCATCCCTTTCCACCTTTGCTAAAGAAGATGACTCAGCCTAAAGACAAGGAATGACATAGGAGAAGTTCTGCTACCAGACTCTGCACTGGTTTCTGGAGGGCTGAAGCAAAGTTACAAATACTTTTAAATTCCTGTTAATTCCTCTGTTAAACGTACTTTATAAGTTTTAGATGAGAAGCTTGACAGAGTGAAAAGTATTATGAGGAACAATTAGAATTCCGTTGCTCATTATCTTCTTACTATAAGTGGTAGGAGTAAATTGATGGTGTCAAAGCAACAACTTCCACAACTCTGTTACTGAAAATCTTGTTCTCTCTCTTTCTCTCCTCCTTTCCCTGAAGATCTGGAATGTTGCATCAAACAAGCTGACTTTCCTGAACTCCTACAAAATGAAGATGTCAGTTGTCATAGGGATTGTGCACATGATTTTTGGGGTGATACTCAGCCTCTTCAACCACATGTAAGTTTGTTTCACCAAGCCTGTTGCTGCAGCACACAGGTCCTCATCACTAAACTAGTGCCCTTCACTCAAAGGAAGCCTCATATCTGTGACTGATGACTTGAACTGCCCCATGCACTGACTGACTCACACTATGGTTGGTACGCAGTGCTAAGTCCAAAGGACAGCCATTACATTGCAGATATTTTCTTGGATAAATGTGGGGTATAAACTTTCTTTTAAACTTTCTTATATTCTTGATTCTGTAGAAATACTGAAATACATTAAATTAAAAATACACAGCACCTCCCACTGTGGATAATCTTTCTCTCAAAAGACAAGCTCTTTTGGTCTAAACCAAAGCACAATGAAATCTTGCCAAGTATGTGTGTGAGTTTCACCTGGCTTAGTGGGCCTTTGGTCAGGATCTGCCGGTCTGTGTGTCTACATCTCTGCCTCTATATTTTGCAAAAAAAAAAGAAGATATGGTGATAGATTGGAAGGGCTGACACTACTGTCTTTGAGAGACTCTCCAAAGCTGAAATGAGGTCGTGACCTTCAAGGACAGAAGTGTTTGCAGATGACAGAGGGGACTGCCCCTCCATGACTGATACTACATCTGGTTCTGACCTTCCTCAGAGTATAATGCTAATTTTGTAAACTAGCCATTTTTTGAAAATTGGCTTCTCTTTCAATGTAGTAATCTTTTGAGGTGCTGAGATACTGGTAGGTTAAGTATAAAAATCTGAAGATAATCAGTACAACAAAGATTTTGTATTTAAGCAATAGCTTTCAGTGATATAGCCTGTAATTACAGATGTCTTTCTTGGCTAGTGACAGTTGTGTATTTATTAGGTTGTTTTCCAAAGACTAAGTAATGTACAGTACTGCCATACTTGGGTGCAAACTTATATTAACACCTAGTGTATTAATTGTAGTTATCTCTCCTTATTCTTTCCAGATACTTCAGGAAATATATAAACATTATCCTTCAGTTCATTCCAGAGATGATTTTTATTATCTCTCTTTTTGGCTACCTGGTCTTCATGATTATTTTCAAATGGTGTCATTTTGATGTCCACTCATCCCAGAGTGCACCAAGCATCCTCATCCATTTCATCAATATGTTTCTGTTCAATTATAGTGACACTTCAAACGCTCCACTGTATCTGCATCAGGTATGGATCAAGCAGCTTGTATCCACAGTAGCTGGGTTTGTATTTGCAGTGGGTGTTGTGGACAGTGGGCATGAGGATACGGAGGACAGGCTCAGAAGCTCAATCACAAGTGCCTGTCACAGAAGTGAAGTTTATTCTTCTGGTATTTGTGTTGGCCTTGCAGACAGGTAGGACAGAGAAGCTATCAAGCAGTGATGCAGAGAAAACCTCATTCTTAGTGCCATCCTTGCAAGAATAATGATGCAATTGAAGATACTTTTGGTGAAAAAAGGAAAGAAAGGTGATTTCAGATGCAAAGCTGGGTATTGCAGATGTGTTCTCCTGAACTCTGGTCATGATGCTAGAGACATCTATTTTCCTTCATAATTTCTTATTTTTTCTTTGGAAAACTCAAATATTTTACAATTTCATGTAAAAAAATTGAAGCACCTAGAGGATTTTATGGCAGCTTCTTGTCAGAAATAACTCCTTTGGGGATTTCATTTAAAATAAAAAAAAAAAAAAAGGCAAAAATACCAGCCAAAAAATCTCCTCTAAGACAAAACTTCTTTCAAAGTTGCCTCTATTTATTTGGTCAAAACATGGAATTGTTTTTTGTTGCTTCATTGATTTTATATCAGCAACATCAATGAAGAATATGCAAACAAATGCAGCATCCAGCCGCATGTGTGCACCTGCTTCTATACAGTTGCACACTCTGGCACTTCAGTGTGAGCTCAGTTTTAGGGCTGCTCTAGTGCATCAGAGTTAGCAGAGAATCCTGATCAACTCCAAGTAACTGCGTTAAGGCTTCAGGAGGAGTTTGGGAAAACAGTTTTTCCAGCCTTCAAAAAGTCTTGGGGTAACATTTTGCTTTGTAGCAACCCAAAGCCTTCCCAAGGGGGCATTTTTTTTTTCTCAGATTCCTATCCCCCTGCCCCACCAATAACAGTCTGTGCCATCCACCTGGGTAGTCTGAATGCAATACTGTATGAGAAAAATCATGAGGTGATTTAAGATGTGAGCCAGCTTTAAGAAAATGCAGAAGTTGTAGTTAAGGGGTTTCTTTGTTTGTTTTGGTGTCATTTTGTTTCCTAAAGTACAAGTGGTTATGTTAGGACAGCAGTAAGGGTGCCATACTGCACTGTAAGAACACCTTATATTGTCGGGACAATGCGTTACCAAGCCTAAGCTATGGGAATTCAATTCCCTTCTGGAATTGCAAACCTAGAGCAAATCCAGGGCAAGACTTGAATGACTTGGCTCTTACTGCAGCATTGCCACACTGATCAAAGCAAGGCAGACTGACTGGCTACCACAACAGTTAGGACATTTCCTTGGGACACTGGACAACCAGGTTCAAGTCAGCAACAATGGGTTTTGGTAAATTAACCCTTTCCAGAATGAAAGCCTTTCACCTCCAAATCTCCTACCATCTGTATCTGCAAGCGCTTTCTGGAGACTTAAGCAGTATACATTCATTTTCATGTCCTTACAAGCAGAGGATACACAAATGAGCAAGGAAGGAGTATGTATCTGGTGTATAAAAAAAAAAAAATACCATTTTACAGAATCATCTTTCTAACCATAAATGCAGTTGGCTAAAGGAAGTAAAGTAACTTTTTGCTCTTGTTGTTGTTTTGTCTTTTAGAAAGAAGTGCAGAGTTTCTTGGTGATATTTGCTCTGATTGCTGTTCCCTGGATGCTCCTAATCAAACCTTTCATCCTCCGAGCCAACCACCAGAAAGCACAGCGCATGGTAAGGGACGTGGATCAGTCAAGGGTGATTCAGTACAGTGGAGGCAAAGATGAGGAGATAGCCCCCAAAATTTGTTTGCAGTGATCTAATTCTGCTCTTCTCTCAGACTTCTCTCTCAGACTTTCCCTGTTGAGTTCAAAGCCACATACACCAAGGCCATGTGTATGGACATGTTTGAGCCATCTAAACTAGAATCACAGAATGGTTAAGTGTGGAAGGGATCACTGGAGGTCATCTAGTCCATCTAAGTCCCTGCTTAAACAGGGTCCCCTAGAGCTTGTTACTCAGGATTGCGTCCAGTCAGCTTTTAAATAACGGAGAAGGAAACATATCCCTAGAAGCAGGAGCTTTGGTCACAAGGCCATACCCTATTTGTTAAGCTGACATCAAGGTCTTCCACATGTCATATCCAAAACCAGAGAAGGTTTGGAAAGATTGAGATTCTGGTAAAGCCAAGACAGGGCAAAGTCCTCAGTTGTCAGTCCACAATCACCACTAAACACCAGTTAGCTGTTCTGTAGAAACAGAGCATCTCTGATAGCATAGGGGAGATAGCACTGCTTAAAGAAGCTTGATTTAAAAGCTGTTGCCCGCTTTCTAGCAGTGCTTTCTTCCCTAAGTGATTGCCTTCACATTAACAGAGCCCTCCTTCCCCTGGGCTCTGTGGTCTGCCCAGCTCTGCAGCACATAACTCTGGCAGCTGCAGTTTCCTAGTTGTTCATTAATTCTCTCCTTTATTACACTAATAGGACTTCACTTGTCTGTCAAGATTTACTTCTCTTTATAGTCAGAGTTAGTGCCTGGAGTACCTTTTATAGGACACAGATGTTTCCATTTGAAGAAAGAGATGCTGGTTGTGCTGCTTGACCTTTTCCAACCCAATCACTTCTGACCTATAACTGAAAGCCAGGTCCCTGGGAGACCTTTGCAGCCCTGCCTCTGTGCTGTAATTTCTTATTTTGTCATTCTTCCGGGATTTGGATGGAAGCTTGGCATGGCTGACTCCATCTCCTGCCTTTATGCTAGCAACATCTGACAGGTTTTCCCCACCTCCTATTGTGCCCTGGTATTTCCATTCCTAATTTTCATATGTTAGCTGTCTGATCACATCTTACATTCCCTCAGATTTATATGTTTGCAACAAAGTCTGTTTTCTACGCTGACATTCAGGTAAAGCAAAGACAAAGCGGGTGTGACAGTGGTTACCGCTGCAATAGGAAACAATATGTTGTCATGAGACCCTTCCCATGAAACCTCCTGGAAGCTGTAAAGAGTGACAGAACCTGAGAGAAGCCATGAGGCCCATATTTGGTTATGCTGCATAAGAGGGCTGTGACATGATGTAGGGCTATTCTTATGCTGTTCTGTCGTTTCTGGAGTGAGACTCAGATCGGGTTGTTCAGGCCTTCAGGTTGTTCATTCTAGGAAATCTCTGTAAAGAATAATTACAGGGAGAAGATGGGTTGCCATGAGGTTTTTGTCAATTTAAAGTGAAACAGGAGCTTTGAATTGTATTTGTCTGTATCCCGGTAAATATGTGGCCTTCAGCAAGTCACATGATCCTTTCTGGCTTTGTTGCTCTTTCACTTGATGTTAATTCCTTTGATTTGCACCAATCTGATTGAGATCATCAGCTTTAATGTGCCTCAATTTTCTCAATTGCCAGAAGGGGTGGTTTTTCCTATAGTGAGGTCAAAGGGTACATTGTGAGACTAGAAACTAGTTACAGAATAGTTGGAATCACTGGAAAATGCTCTAGGATGGAAAATATTTTGGTATTATTAGCCATTCCATGGGAATATTCAGTTTCTGTAGCCTATGATGACTATTTTTTAATTGTCTTCATGTTGATGATGTAATCCTTCATGTGTTATCCATCATGAGTTTATTGAGGGAGTTCTGTGCCATGGACTTCTTAATTTTGATACCAGCCTGTAGCATGACACAAAAAATTTATTACATTTTCTTTCTGAAAGATCCGTTCTCAAGCCATCTCAGGAAACTCTGGAGGTGAAAATGAGGTAGATGTCTCAGAGACCAACCACGCCAAGAAAGCTTCCCAAGGAGACCACAGTGGTGGCCATGAAGGACATGAGGGTGATGAGGAAGAGGTAAGAAAATTTGGGCGTAATATTACTGAGACAGACACAACAGTAGAAGACATAAAGTCAAGCAGAGGACTTTTTCAGAGTTGCCAGCCCTTCTTTTTAACAAGATATCAACACACACTGTTGTAAGACTTTGTGTTTCCAAACAGAAAAAGGGTTGAATTTTCATTGAATTAATTCTCCTAAATTCTCCCTTTGTTTTTGCCTGGTGGTGGCAGGTGTTCATACAAACCTCAAGCTCTTGTTTCCTCAAGGATGGTTGTTTCACTTTCACATTGCACCCAGAGAAGGTCAACCCTTTTCCAAGAGTCAGTGAGTTTTCCTTCCTTTATTTTGCAAAGGAGACTTTAAAAGTTGGAAGCCAGCATTGTTGACGAGGGAGAAAAGTCTTCCTTTGGCAGCTACTGTCAAGAGCTTCTGCAGTAGGCAGCAACCCAGGAAAAAGTAACAGAAGTGTTTGTAGCAGTTGGAAGTATCAACAGTATTGAGTGTGGATATTGCTGGCTGTTCCCAGTCACAGGGAATCTTCACAGATTTGCTTATTCATTATTATTGGATACAATTATTCAGTGATTTCTCCCAAAATCTGTATACCCATAGGCAGATAGTCTGAAAGCCACTATTTTACCTAAGGACTTATATCAGAAATCACATTGTTAGCAATTGGATTGACATTTAAAGATTTGAAATTGTAGGAGTGGAATGTGAACTGTTTCCCTAGCATTTGGCTTTCACTGGAATCGTATTTCTCCAGGGAGAATGTATGAAAAGATCATACAGAATGGACACTTTCCAGAGCAGCCTCTTTACCTGGGAAATATCTTTGCGTTGCTCAGGACATAGCAAGGAAAAGGAAGGAGTATGAAGAGCCTTTGGTGGAGTGTTGCTGTTAGCCAAGAAGTCCTGAACTAGGAACTAATAAAATGTGTTTGGTTTTATGTTCTTTCAGTTCAATTTTGGAGACATATTTGTCCACCAAGCTATCCACACCATTGAATACTGCCTTGGCTGCATCTCCAACACAGCATCCTACCTGCGGCTCTGGGCGCTGAGCTTGGCCCATGCACGTGAGTGATTGTCCACCTGTCAGTTTCCTGACCAGCAAATCCATGCTGATCACTGCTTCTGCTGCTGTTTGAGTATTTCTGCAGATTTCTTCACGAAATCCAAGTTCTCCTTGTGGGCGTTTGTGTTTCAGGATGTTTTACTTCAGGTTAGATCAATCCAAGGGTTTCACGGTGGCCATCTCAGTTTTTAGGGGTGATCCCTGGCAGCTATGTGTGAGTCAGCTCCTGACTGCATTTACTGGCAGAGGCTCCTTTCCCACGCTGCTCTGTAGCCACCCCTCTGGAATAGTCCTCACTGTGTGTGGCACAGAGGGTGGTGCAGTCCAGATGGGTAGTCCAGTCCATGGAGGTAAAGGCAGTATGGGAGCCATAGTTTCTTTTCTGAAGAGGCACTTGCTGTAGCCTCAGGGTATGCAGACAAATGTCAGAATTACTTGAAACAGTTATTTTGATTTTGTTCAGCAAACTGGAAAGAAAAGATCTGGTTCAAGAGCTTCTGGAATCTGTCGTTTTCACTGGGATTTTCCCAGCCATATTCAGTGGAACCTTACATTCCATGAAAAATGTACAGCATTTCAATGTCTTTTGCCTTGATTTATGATAAAAACAAATGCTCAAATACTAGAAACTGCCTCGGGCTGGAACTTCAGGTTTTCAACATCTTTAATTTTTCTGAAATGTTTTTTATTAGTATCGCTGTACTGCCTCTGGCTAGGAGTTGCAGCTGCCCTAAAGAATTGAGCGCACAAAAAAATGAAAACAAAAAGGGGATGGCTTGTGGTGTGGTGTGCCATGGGTTGACAGGGGTAAGCTGTACTGCTTGGCACAGAAATGAGCTTAGTAGGAGCTGAGTGGAAGCTAATACACATTAGCTTTACATGGAAGACAGACATCTAAATAAAATAAAATAAACCAACTAAAGAGCTTAGCTAAGGGCAGTCCTATGTATTCTGCCTGAAGAACCACCATATTCCTTTGCAGCATTACAAAATGACATCGACAAGATTTTTTTTTTTTTCCTGAGAGCAGCAGCTGGAAGGGATAAGGCTGAACTGGTGGCTGGAGCATCCAGAAGTAGAAGACCTGGGCTAAATCCTTGCTTTGCCTGTATCACAAGAGAAAAATTGCTCAGTTCTGATTCTGTCCTGGGTGACTGGGGTAGTTAAGTTAGGAATATGTTATTGAGCTGAGAGTACATGTCAGATATACCAGTGCTGGGAATGTTGATATAAACCTGTGCAGAAAAGAAAAAATCTTTAAGAGCATGGCAAGAAACCTAAATGCTAATACATCCTGCCTTGGGTGGGACCAGCCAATTGTCTTTTTTTTTTTTTTTTCCCCCCCACCACAGAATCTCCATGATACTCTAGGAGAAGCGGTTTGGAGAACAAATGGGAATTACATGTCTCCTGTGAGTCTTAGCTAGCTTCAGTCAGTGCAGCTTGTATCCTAATCTACACATGTATTGACTATGTCAATTGATCATGTTCACAGGGATTTAGCAGCAGGCAGTCCTAGAAGGCTGCAATACTGCCTACCTGCCACGTCAAGGAAGTGTAAATTAAACTGATGAGTGTATTATGACAAGCTAACAGTAGTCTTGCTAGTGTGTTTCCATGGACTTATGATGCAAAGTCAAACCAAAGCAGCACCATCAGCTTCTAACACAGAGAAGAGGAGCAATGGAAAACAAACTGCATCCACTTTCCTTCCCTGGTGATCATGGAGAGGTGGGGTGGCCATGTATGATCACTGTCATGTATATTTTACTGTCATGTGCATTTTATCCTAGGCCAACTCACCTGACTGGGAAACATGGGTCATCTGGCAGACTGCATGTCTGTCCACAGCTGTTTCTCCGCACTGTTTTCCTTTTATTTGTTTCTGCAGAGCTTTCAGAGGTGCTTTGGACCATGGTGATGCACAGTGGGCTCAGCAGCAGCGGCTGGGCAGGCCTCATTGTCATCTTCATCATCTTTGCAGCTTTTGCAGTGCTGACAGTGGCCATCCTGCTGGTCATGGAGGGGCTCTCTGCCTTCCTGCATGCCCTGCGTCTGCACTGGTAGGTGGTGTGGTCTTCTGGAGGTTTCTTGGAGTAGTCTTTCAGCCAGTACATGCTGTACTAGTACCTGTGCATTAGAACATCAGTTGCTTTTGGCAAGTGAAGTGAGGGAGACTCCTCCAAAAGGAGGTCAGAGCTCCCTGCTCTGCGCTGCTCCCTGGAGCGACCTGTTGTCCTCTTGCGCCTGTGGTGGTTGTGAGCATGTGAGGCCAATGGCAACCTGCAGTTCTGTCCTGGTAAACATGCAGGGCCACTTTGACCTGCATGACAAGGCTCAGAGGCACTGCAGCCATGCCACTGGCTGTGTGTCCCATGCAAGGTTGCCATCAAACAAGATTACTGCAAAAGGTTATTGTCAAACAATACAACTGAGACTGCCTAGGGCAGGAATAGTTCAGTTGAGAGCACAAAACCTGATGAAAACCTGTGTCAGTGCTTGTGCCATCAGCCCAAGCTGAGCTCCAGGCTGGTTTGGCTTTGTGGCAAACCAGTTTCAAGTTAGCTCATGTCTGCCTTAGTTGGATGTCAGTGCAGACAAGGACAGCAGTGCAGATGCACTGTCAGGCTAGTATGTAAGCAAGACCAAGGTGGCAAAACACCCTTTACCACCACCATAACTCATCTTACTGCCTGAGCACCCAAGCTGTGTCATTCTGCAGGGCACAGGAGATGTTTGTCTCCCATCAGAGTGTTAAAGCAGCAGGTGGTTATCCCAGCTCTCAGAGCTGCTGGAAGCAGGTTACCAGGCAGGCAAGGTTCTGCCGACTGGCCTCACAACAAGCATTTTCAGGCTGGATGATGGAAAGTCTGAGCTCCCTGCTGGCTCCAGAAAGAGCCTATGGCCTGTCTATCTATAGCGGCCTCCCTTTTCCCATGGGTGCCATGTATAAGCCTCTTGGCTGGCAGCAGATCCTGCCTGTGAGCAGCACTGATGCCTCCCTCTGCTCCTCCCCAGGGTGGAATTCCAGAACAAGTTCTACGTGGGAGCCGGGTACAAATTCTCTCCATTCTCCTTCAAGCACATCATCAATGGCACTGCAGATGAGTGAAGCCAGTGCATCACTGCTTCACTCCTCAGACCAGGCTCTGTTTCCCTGTGGTTGTATGCCCACAGAGTAGGGTATATGGGATTAAAGGCAATGGGATGTGGCCCTTGAAAGAAGAGCAGCTGCAGATGAAAGTGTAATAACCACATTCCAATATACTGCTGTATCAGCTGAGAGCTGAACTGCATCAGCTGGTCTGGCTGGACCCTTGGCTGAGTATCTCCACTGATGTCTTTGCCAAGTACCTGGTCCTCAGCATTCGATGGGGTCAGCTGCCTACTGCTTGGTTGAAAAGAGAAATGCAGCTTTTGAATTAAACCAGTTACTATTAATCAACTCACATATGTTTTGCTCCATTTACTGCCTTGTCTTTGTGGTATATTTCTTTCCGAGGCAAATATGTTTTGGCTGTCGTTTTAAGCTGTGGGTGATCATGTGGCATGATTAAGTCCCTTACAAGATTGCAGCCCTTCATTTAGCACACAATGCAAACCAGCTCAAAGACAGATTGTATTGCAGGCTTGCAATTTTCTACATGCTTTACTAGAATAACCCTCTTTTTATTTGATTTTCTCCAGGGCTTGACAGCACTGGATTAGAGAAGCTTGCACACATCATCACTTAACAAAAGTGTTAGTTTTGAGCTGTGTAAACAAAAGACTGCACCCGTTTCAACATTGGCAGCCATTTTATTTATCTCTATTGGCTTGTTTCTCACTGGAGACTTAAGATGACTCCCCATGTGCTGTATTTTTCAAGATGGGTTGTTAAAGCAGATTGTGTAGAAATGCTAATACTTAATGAACAGAAAGAAGAGTGGAATGAAAGCAGCTGATGTGAATTTGAAGTACTGATGTACTGTGACCTTCCTAAATATTCCTGAATTACTAATCTTTCAAACTGAAGAGTGTTAATCAGGCTATGTTTTTTTAACCATGAAGTATGTGAAGAAAACAGAGCACACCAATGGATTTGGAGTGGACAGTGCTCCTTTCCATGGGGTGTGACCAAACAAGCCCTTATTTTCAAACCTCACACCCTTGATATCCAGCTCCACCAAAAAAACAGCCTGGGAGTGTTCCCACAGGACACACGGTGCAATAGTCATCACAGGTAATATTTCTGCAGTATTCAGGCTTGAAAGTCACCTTCAGCTACAGTGACAGGGGAGAAAATGCAGCCCCAGGCAAAGCGGTTGTTTTAATTTTCTCTTGTGTTCTCAAGAAGCCACACTGATGTTGGGCATTGGTCACCAACAGAGCCACGAGCCTTTTTCAACACCAGCTTGGGTTAGGAGCAGCAGCTGGAGCTGAGATGAGGTGGGCACAGCAGCATGTCCATGACCCTTGCATGGTCTCGTGTCACCAGTTCTTTGGGCATGGGTAACCTACAGTACAGACAAAAACCTCATGGATATCACTGCAGATGGGGTCACAGTTGCTCAGTGTATGCTCATCACCTTTGTTTCTTCCTTCCAGCCTGTTTTGTATATTGCTATTCAAGAGAAAAGCAGTCTCGCAGCAAGAAAGGCCAAAGTAGTTTGATGCATTACCAAACACAGAGAAAACCATTTGCTTTATGAAACAGAGGGTGAATTTTCTGCACAGACACACATTTTATCGTTATTACACCTTTCCATGGGATTGCAATGTAACTGAGAAGGTGATTACCAGAAACAGAATATCTGTTCGTCTTAGAGCTTCTTGGTTTTGCTTTTCATCTGAGGTTTACATATCGAGCAAGAAAAACAAGTTATCCTGCAGGTGACAAAATGGTCTGTTGTTTGCTGTACTGAACAGCAATTCAAAAACTGGGCTTAATTCTGTATTCAGCTCTCTCTTTTCTGCGCACAACTGAAAAGCACAGCAGAGCCTGTGTCTCACTTGAGCATTTGTGACAGAGGGATGGCACTTTCCCACTCCACAAGTGGACCAAGCCCACTTATAATCAGGGAGCATTCAGATGAAATATTGCTGAGAGGCACGGTTGCACTGATACACTTTGAGGAGAGCCCTGGCTTTCATCTGGGGCTTTTAAAGAATTCTTTAAAAACCTAGAAATGTTTCAGGGAGTGCCTTGTTTTTCAAAGGTTTTCCTGCAGAAAATGAGGGGGATTTTGCAGCAGAGCAGAGCAGGGGCTGCTCATTTCCCTGTACAGCTGCTAAGCTGAATGGGACCATGTTCTCTGACTGTTTCTGTGAATATGCCCATCATACGAGGTCAGGTCCAGCAGAGATCACTGTTACAGACTAGTAGACCTTTTGGTACAACAGCCCCATGACTTTATCTAAACTTTGCCCATTGCTGGAGAAGGTGTGACCTGACCCAAGCCAGGGCCTCAGCATGTCCCTCTGCAGCAGACTCAGGATTGGTGCCTAGGGTGGAATGGGTGCTTCTGGACCCAAAGCTCATCCTGTGGCTATAGAGCTGTTTCTGAGAACTGGCGACATGAGTGATATCATTTTGTAGGAAACAAACATTAAAAAACCCTCAGTGAATGACCATGTAGGAAGGGAAAGGGATAGCAAAGTCAAGCAAACTGTTTTCAGTCAGCCACACTTATTCTTTCCTGAGTTTTTTACTCCTTCCCATAAGAGCTACTGCTGTGTGTGCCCAGGCCCTCCTGCCAGGACAACTTTGTGATGTGGAAGATGAAGAAAGTATTAAGTATTTGGAGTATCAAGTTTTTGTCCAGTCCCTTAGGTCCTCCTGGCTGGTGATGATGAACTGGCTTTTGGACTGAGTTGTCATAAACTCTAGGAGTCAGTTTCTCGGAGTCCAGCCTCTGGCTCCTGCAGCAAACAACGCTTTCCTCAGTGTTTACCCAGATGATGGCCCTGCATCATGTCCTTGGCCAGCATGGAGACCTTTTTTCTCACTCTCAGTCTTTTATTTCTTCTGGACCTTTGTGCTTTACTCTGACCAGCCTTTGCCTTTCCATGACAAATAATTACATAAGGTCGCTGAAAACAAACAAATATCATAAGGTCGCTGAAAAAAAAATAGACATAATATCCCTTTGTGCAATCCAAAACACCTGGGCCTGAAAGCACATCTTCATGGCTTAGAATTTTGCTGGTATTTCGGTTATTTTTTCCCGTCCATGCTTGGAATGCTGAAACATCTGTGCCCTCCTGTGATTGCATGCAGGCTGTCTCAGATTTTGCAATGAAAACAAAATTATATGGATCTGGCAGCCTGCATCATGCATGTCATTCAGCAGATGCCAATAACAGTTGAATATTAGATATTATTAAGGAGAAGATGTAAAATAAGGCTGTGAAAGGGCATATGTTGGCTGGTAGCAAATATCTTCCAGATGCTTGGAAGCATAAGATTCAGCATAGGAGTTACATACTTTGATAAAACTATTGCAACATTGCTGCCAGCTCAGTGTACATATTTCAAAACAGAAGGATTTGGGGAACCCTTAAGAGAGAAAGACAAAAAACCTCCCAGCATCTTTGCTGGCTTATACCAATGTCAACACTGACTAGTAAAGGTAGACACATCCATTCCTAGTCAAGAGCCCATAGCTATCATAGCACTGAGATTTGCTGCACAACAGGGTTGGGATCACTGTGGCAGTTCAAACCATGAGTGCTCCCTGCATTTTGCTACTTGGTCAGGAAATTTAGAAGGATGAAGCAGATGAACTGACCTTGTTTTTCTCACAGGGCTGGTGCCTGAGTTGGCTTCAGGAGGCCTAAGGAGGGCTGATGGCTCCCGTGCCCAGCCACTACTCATGGCTTTGCAGGGGATGGTAAAGGTGCCTTGCATGGGCACTGATGCTGCAGGACCTGCCTCTGAAACCCATCAGCTAGAATCCAGCTGGTGTTGCAATAGAGGTCTCCTCAGCATCCTCCCTCCGCCTCCTTGGGGTCATTCTTAGAAAAAGGGATGGGCAAGTACCAACACCTGTGGTGGGCGGCAGCTGTGGAGGACCTATAGGTGCCATGGGAAAAGCACTTGGGCACTCTGCCTGCAGCACCTATTTCTGGGGGGGTGGAGGCAGGTGGGAAGGGACCTGCCTGTGTCCAGCAAGGAGGAAACCTGACTCCTGGGAGCTGGATCCCAAACCGACAGCACCGCCAACACTGTAAAAAGTAAATAGCAGAAGAGATAAAGTCATAAAGGAAGAAAGGTCTGCTCCTCCATGCCTGAGACACTGCAGAGGTAAGAAAACTTCATTAAGTAAATAAATATTTAGTTAAATCTTGCTTAATCGTGGAGGGTATCTGATCGTTCACCTGTGAGGGGAATTCTCACAAGAAGGAGGTCTCTGACTTTACTGACAAAGTTCCCAGCTGGTGTCACATGTAGAATTGCATGTTGTGTACCCTTCGTGCCTCACAGCCCTCTGGTGTGGGCTCATTGCATTATTCTGATGGGTCCCAGCAGCAGTTTCACTGTGTTCTTGGTTGGTTTCTTCAAATGGAGGATTGTTATTTTCCCTGCCAGCAGCAGCTTTGTCACTGCTGTTCTGCTGGCTCAATGTAATTGGTATTTATGAATTGGGAATTACAAATAGTGGGAAATTTGTGACTCCCTGAAGATGCATGATAGACACTAGCTGTTCCATTAAGGCAAACAGGGCTGCAAAGGTTTGGCATGAAATCCTGGGTGTGGTAGGAACTGTTAGGAGGTTTACTGTGCCTGCAAAGATTTCTAGTGTTATTTGAGATGCTAGAGAATGTATCCCACCTGCTCACCTGCTGCTATATGAGTAGTGTGGTTCTCCTATTAGGTGCTATGCAACATCCTGATACCTCTGAGGGTGTCTGTCTACTGTCAGGTGTTGGAGGTGGTACTGCAGCCTTCTGCCTGAGCACCTGACCCTCACTGGTAGTTCTGCACAGCAGCACCAAGGATTGGGGTTCCCTCTCCTTTTCTGGAACAGTTGTGGTGCTTCCCAGAAGGAGGGCACACGGCCCAGAGCAGGTAAGTGCCAATGAAATGTTCCAACACCACTCAGCAAAAAATTTGCAGAGCATCCCAGCATCAGGAGGGGTGGGCAAAGGCCCAGGGCTTGATCCTTGTTCTGCCAACACCCTGGGCTGTGCCTGCCACAGGCTTTTGGAAGCAAGTAGCTGTTTAACCAGACAGAGGTGTGATGTGGCAGCTTAGAATGTGTTTGCAGGTCCCTAGTCATAAAGGAACAGAAAAGGAAAAAAGCTGGTGCCCAGATCTTGTTATTGCAAAGCCTTTTGCGATTCAGCCACACAGTAAATCTTTACCTCTTCTTGCGGGCTGTTCCAAGCACCTTCTTTTGATTTCTATTGAGCTGGTTCCACTTGGAAATGGTCCCTAGCTGCTGGCCATCATGGTCAGATGGTGGCACTGTGTGCTACTGCCAGCTATTGCTGCCTCTGAGGACACTGTGAGACTGATGTAAGCAATATCCTACACATCCTCTTGCAAGCTGGACTGTGATGATCTATAACAGCAAGGTCAGTGTATGTGACCCGACTGAGTAATCTGCCATTAGCCCTTAATGACCTCCTTGTGACTGCACCTCGGTCTAATGCTTTCAAGGTATCCAGCCTGTGAGTACTGTAACTCCATGCTTTCCATGTTTGTGCTGCCCTTTACCTCAGCTGGGGTTTTGGACCTTTCATTAGACGTTCTCGGCCTTTAATTCCCTCCAGTTCTCCCCCCCACCACTGCAACCTCCCCAGTGCTGGTTTGCTGTGAGTTCTGTGTGGGCCAAAGCCAAGCATCCCTAGAGAGAGGTAATCAAAGCAGAAGGGGTCATCAAACTGAAGATTGAGCCCCACCTCACCCCCCCCCCCAAGTGTCTGAGCATGCACTCAGCAGAAAAGCTTGCGGGTTAAAGCAAGCAGTGTGCTTAATCCCCACCCTGGGATTAAAATGAGCTTTTCTAATGAGGGAAAGCAGCAGTAATGAGGCCAAGGGATCTAGCACTGGAAGCCAGAAACACCAGCAGAGGCAGTCAGCTTCCCCCTGTCGCAATCCAGAACGCATAGCTGTGTTTCTTGATACCCTGAGCGGAAGGGGATTAGTGCGGCAGGGGGTGAGGCACAGGATCAGGTTTGCAGCAGGAAGCTGTGTGCTGGCAAGGTGCAGGCTGGGTAAGGAGGAGTTCAGGCTAGCCATGCCATCTTCAAGCAGCCGGGGTTGGGAAGTTGGCTGGGTAACCTGGCTCTGCCCCACTGGGGGCTCCAATCAGGCTGAGCAATTACAGGGTGCAGCACCTCTACTGCCCACTCAGCCCCAGCTCCCATGGGGGAGCCTCCAACAGGGACAACACCCTACTGGTCATATCATGTCTTGGCTCTTGAAGGTGCAGCATCTTTTAGACTGGCTCTGCATCTCATTGTCCTCTGGGCTAGGAAGGTTGTCACATGCTGCCTTGTGTTAGCAGGTCTCTAGTCTTTCTGAAGGCAGTCCCTGAACTTTCCATAAAAACAGCAGTGTGATAACTGATCTCTGTCAGTTCAACTAACTTGCCTTGTGAAGTTTCTATGTGCTCCTCACCAAAACCATGATGGGAAGCGATATCTCCCAGTAGCTGCATGAAACAAACTCTGTTTGACTGTATCTGAATGTTTCCAGTCCAGCACAAGAAACTGCCTTGCTGTCTTGTTGCTCATATGACTTTGTGACTGTACACAGTTAAATCCTAGCCTTGTGTGATGGTGATGGTGGATCCCGGCAGGAGCTGAGATGGCCACTGCACCAAAAGAGGCAGAAAATGCTATTGGCTTGGAGGAAATCCACACGGAGAGCAAAGAATCACCAAAAGGTGGGTTGTATTGGCAGGACTAGAAATCTGGGTCCTCGTTTAGCTGGGGTAGGGGGAGGGTCCTCAGTCCTGCTACTCCAGCTACCTAAATCCTCTGTAAATGGAGCCACAAACAGCATCATCATGCCACTCCTCTCCCATCACAGCTACCAGGCTGGTGACTGCTACCTACAGTAGTGGGAAGAGCTGGCTGGCTTGGCTTTTCTCAGCCCTCTGCTTTGTGTAAACATTTTATTATATGGGTGATTTGATGACTCACTTATTTTGGATATTATTTATTTAAATTTTATTTAAAAGTATTTTAAAGTGAAAAAAATGTTGAAAAGAATCTAAAGGGGCCTGCATTTGCAAAAAACCCCAATTTCTTCTGAAATTCTGCAGCAAGTTCTGTTTCATTTCAGAGGTAGTGTTGATGGGCTTGAGATGACTTCTTTGGAGATAAATGGCCTGACAGAAAAATTTATGCAGCTCTGACTTTACCTAAGTAAGACCTTGAAAGTATGCATATAGTGAAATCTTTCTGCCAAGTCTGTTTAAAAGAGTGTCCCAGCCCTGATCTTGAGGTGCTTCTTTTGCCCATTAAATGAGTTAAAAATGGGTTAAATGCAGAGGGCAGGGGGGAGGTCAGGAATAAAGGTTTAAGGGATGAAATGGAGCCCAGAGCTCAGAGCTGTGCTCATCTTGCCGGACTTGGGCCTGGGGCAGCCCTCAGCTCACACCCCACCTGTGCTGGGAGCAGGTCTGTATCCCAGGAATGCAGAAGGATTGATTCTTGCAGCAGTTTGGGCAGGGGAAGGCAATAGGCCATTGCCCAGATGCCATTCAAGCCATAGGTTTCTGAAGCAGCTGAGGGTAACTCAATACAAGGCTGTCATTCCTGCATGACCACTGGCTGCTGTTTCAGCAACTTCTTACCCTGTCTGGCCACCAGAATGCCTAGGGGCTGGTCAGTGAACACACAACTGGTAGATGTTTCCAGCCTTTTTTCTGGTTCATTGCTACAGGAGCGTGAAAAACGTTGACATTTCACGACAAGGAGGTACAATTTGACTGCTAACGGGTTTTGTCTCTCTATTTCTCGTTGGTGTTCAGGGCAGAAGACATTTACAGTGGAAGAAGCTGTGGAAACCATTGGGTTTGGGAGATTCCACATCATACTCTTCCTCATCATGGGCAGCACCGGGGTAGGTATCTGCAGCCATCTGCACTGGCCTGAAAAAGTGTTCTTATTTTCCTTACTACTGCACAATAATAACCATAAACACTGGGAGCACATATTGTAACCAATTTTTTTATGCACCTACCTTCTCAAGCAGGATTTCTGCTGTTGTCATCTTTTGCCAAAGTAGATATTGGCCACATGGATATCTATCTCAGGGCAAAGCTGAGCAGGATGGCCCAGAGCACCGTGGCTTGCCTCCTGTCAGTGGTACCTGAGGGCTAGATCCAGCCTCACATTGGCATTTTCTGTGTCATTCCCATGATGCCCAAACCCTGTGCATCACAGCACAGGAGGGCTGCCGTCTTCTCATCCTTGGCTACCTGAAAAATTTCCTAACTTTCATGGTCTTGGGTTAATGGTGTATCCACGTTGAGAACTTGGGCAAAAGCCTGAGTCCAGGCTAGGTAAAAGATGTAATGAGGGTACATTCAAGAGAAGCACTGCATCTGAGGTGTAAAAGTCTGTATGCAGAAATGATACCCTCACTCCTAACTGAAGCCAGTTGCTGGGTCAAACAGCCAATGGACCTATGAAGTTTTTAATCAAAAACAGTTTTAAGAGTTCATCTCTATGTTAGATGCCTGAATTCACAGTCAGCTACCTAACGAAGCAGCTTGGTTTCCAGAGGTAGTTGAAGGTCTTCCACTAGTACAGCAGGATAAGAGTCTCCTCTGCCACGGACTGACTCTTTCCAAACTTCCTAGATACACTGCTTTCTAGGTGCACTTTTCTCCCCTCTTCTTCCTGTTGCCAAGTGCTTGCATCTTCCAGATCAAGTGCTGGGCTCAGACCCCTGTGGAGGCACCATGGCTTCACAGGAGCCTTTTGTCATTGTGGGACTGCCAAGATGGCAGGCTTGGTAGGACTGAGGAGCTTTCCCCTGTGGGCTCTTTCTGGTTTCCCTTCTTGCTAACAGGTACACTTGTTTCCAAAGGTGGCTGAAGCCATGGAGATCATGCTAATAGCTGTTGTGTCCCCTCTCATCCGATGTGAGTGGCAGCTTCAAGACTGGCAGGTGGCTTTAGTCACAACGGTGAGTGACTTGTCTATCCCCAAGACAGGTTATCCACCGTGTGGTCACCTTCTGGGGCACCACCACAGGCTTTGTAAACTACACTTCGCAGTGGGCCAAATAAATTCCTAGGGCCTCCTCTCAGGAATAAGAACAGTACCAGAAGAAGAACTGTAGAAAACCAGAAATCAAACCGACAAGAGCAAACTGACAAGTCCATGCACAGAGCTGTAATGCCAAAGCAAGTCCCCACTTTCATATTCTTATTTTGATGTCCTTGCCATCCATTCCCCAGCTTTGAGGATTGAAGCATTGAGTGCCCACACAAAGGAAGTCATCCCCTGACAGCTGCCTTATTCATGGTTCTGGGCACTGCAGTTCATTCTGCTGCCCCAGGAGCATGCAGCTCACCCTCAGTTCAAAGAGTAGAGCTTCCCAGTGCTGCTGGGAATGGGCCCTCCACAGCCGTGTTTCAATTCCCCTTAGATGGTGTTTTTTGGCTACATGGTCTTCAGCATAGTGCTCGGGCTCCTGGCTGACAGGTATGGCCGCTGGAAGGTGAGTGAGTGGTGGGGGCTGCACCACCTTTTCCTGAGCTCCACAGGAGCCATGCACCTGGCTGAGCCTGTGGTTTGATGACCCTAATTTTTCCCCTTTTGCAGATTCTGCTGCTCTCATTCCTCTGGGCAGCCTATTTCTCCCTGCTGACCTCGTTTGCCCCGTCCTACACCTGGTTTGTGTTTTTGCGGGCCATGGTAGGAGGTGGCGTGTCAGGTCACGCGCAAGGGTAAGGCTGTTTCTCATGCTCTGTGGCACGGGCAGCGGCAAGCTCACCTTCCCAGGGAAGTTAACAGAGGCACTGACAGGCCCTGAGGGGCTATATTCCTGGCTTTTACAGCAAGACAGGCCCTCCAGCTCATTTTGGCTGACCCTAGTGGAGCACTGAGTCTCCTTGGCTGAGCCCAGTGAGCTGTGGCTGAGCTGTGACCTGAAAGCGATGGTGGGAAAGGGGCCTTTGGAGGGCTGGAAGGGGAAAGGGGAGAAAATTCCCATATTACCAAAATGCTGTTCTGTAATTTCACTAAATCCTGGTTAATCGACCTAGTTTGCTGTTCCCAGTGACTCTTGAGGCCTGCGATAGAGGGGACAGCTGGTTTACTTTAAGTTGGTGACAGAGGAATTATTAGCACATATAAAAACAATTAGGCAGGTAACGGATTAGTAAAGGCTGTTCCCTTGTAAAAAAAAAGTCACAACAGTTCTGCTTAAGTAGCAAATTCTTTTTGAATGATGTAAAACATTCCCACTTAAATGAAACTTTCTGTCCTCTTGGGGCAGAAAGGGGGATATGGCAGGGAGAAGAGAAATTCACAATATTAACAACCACTTCACTAGGAGCCTGGTAAAAAAACCTATTTCTTTTATCTCTCTCAGGGGGAAAAAAGCTACATTTCAGCATCTTCCATGGTCCCTCAAAGCCTGGTTGCTCCCCACACAGGAAAGCCCAAAACTGGTCATGTTGATCCGAGAGCCCTTTGCTGAAGTAAAGGAAGGAAAACAGGGGAGAGATATAGCTGTGACAAGAAGGCACGCTCTGCCTGGGTCGTGCATCCGCTGAGCTCCTGACACTGCTTCCTTCACAGGAAGGTCCCCATTCCCTGGCAATGGAGGCTGCTAATGAGCCTCATGGGGATGGAGGGAAATTGCACTTTTTATGAAACACTTCACCAGCTGAGACAGAAGGAGCCAATGTGGCTCTTTCCCGATCTCTCTCTCTGTCCAGCCAAGGAAGCACAGTTCACATCTGTGAGGTTCAGAGGTGCCAGTGCCAGGACCCCTCTGCACCAAGGGCTTTTGAACCATTTAAAAGGTGGAACAGTGTTGTCTTCATTTAATGAAAAAAAAAAAACACATCACTAAAACTGTTCATCTTTATGAACATACTCTGTGCCTGTGCTGGCACTCTGATCAGCCCACAGGACCTTCTTGTAGGTTTCCTAATGTACAGACTGCAGTGTTTACCTGCTTGTACCCCACAGCCATGGGCTGGAAAGGATTTATGCCTTGTGGTTCCCTTGCATGGAATTCTGTGCCTGCCTTAGTGGAAGGCATGATGAGCAGGGATTCCCATCTCTGGGTGATCAGTGGTGGAAGGGGGATGATACTCTGTCTGTGGGCATCAGTGTCCAGCACTGGCTGAGCTGAGCTGAACCATTACTTGATTTGTATGGAAATTCTCAGTGTTGCTATATTTCTGCTCTTTTTTTCTTTTTTTTTTTTTTTTTGCTAGGCTTATCATAAAAACGGAATTTTTGCCCACCAAATACCGAGGATACATGTTGCCCTTGTCTCAGGTAAGAAGAGTGAGCCCATTACTGTTTCTTCTAGCTGTGAATCGAGGGAGATTGGTCCCACTGCTGCTGGGAAGCCAGGTCTCCAGCACATCAGCATATCTCCCAGACTGTTCATACCTGTCTGGGTCTGAGTGAGTGTCTGCTGCCTCCTGCACCCTGGAATGTGGCATCTGTGTTACTAAAGACATACACAGGCAGCTACTGCAGAAGAGAGGTAATATCTTTTCAAATAATTTGATGCTCCAAGCATTGTAGGGGGACTTTGAGTGATGGCTGACACCAGCCAGCCTCATGGGGTTACTTGCTCCAGTGGGACCAGTGCTGATGGACCACTAGGCACTGGAGCTAGTGGCATTCCCGGGTCCCTCCAGGCTAAGGCTTATCCCCTCTTGTCACCGCTCTGTGGACCCTCAGTCATAACAAATGGTTTATGCAGAGATTCCCAGATGAGGTGCTAATCTGTGCCTCTCCCTGTCCTTGCTCAGGGATGGCAAGGGGCTTTGCACAGGACAGGGCTAGCACAGATGACAGTCACAAATTTGACCTGAGATATGCTGTGAGGGTTTTGCCTACTTGCTGGGCAAAGACCACACAAGAGTGATTGGTGTTATTGCTTACTGAAGGCTTCTGCAGCGGGCACTTGCTGCATGTGCAGTGGAGACCCCACTGAGCCCACAGATTTATCTCACTGTTGAACCAAATGTGTTTGGTGGCAGGGGCAATTCACTTTTCACTACAGCCTCTTTGATCCCAGGGCATCATTACCAAAGTGTCATCAGAAACACAAGAGTTTATAAAAGAACAATCTTGTATTTCTCCCAAGAAATTTCTTATTTCTGCACACAGATTATTCATGAACTTGCTGTAGCTTTTATGTATTTTTATGTAATTTGTGTTGGCTGAGCTCCTTTGGGTGGCCCCCTGGAAAGGGATGTCTCCTAATGGCAACAAGTGAACTACAGGGAGGAATGTACATGCAGATTGGAGGCCAGATTCTCTGTTGGTATTGCTTGGCATTGAGTCTGCTGGAGAGCCACCAACTTTCAGCAGTGGAAATCTGGCCTGTTTTTGCCTTCGGAGCTTGTAAATCTGCTGCTTCCCTGCAGAGATTTAGACAAGAGGAAAATTCATGAGCAGTAGCAGAGAAGTGACTGGAAGGACAAAAGAAGTGGCTTTAAGTACAGTGGTACTTAAAGAAGTTATCTGTTTTCATCTGGAGCTAATTGAGACTATCTTCAGCTGTCCCTCCCCAAATTCTTGTCTTTTCCTCTTTCCTGCCACCCAAGGTCAGCTTCTCAGACGACCATGGGATGGCTCAGTTGAACCTTAGCCTTCCCTAGCACAGTTCCCCACCTATCTGTAGAATCAGACCAGAAGGGAAGAAAATAAACAAATCATGGCCACGTGTTCATGTTGTAACTCCTTTCTTTCCCTTGGAAAGGTGTTTTGGTTGGCAGGATCTTTGTTGATCATTGGCCTGGCATCAGTGGTGAACCCAACCATCGGTTGGCGCTGGTTGATCAGAATTGCTTCCATCCCCGGCATCCTTCTCATCCTGGTGTTCAAGGTAGGAAGATCTCCACTCCCCACTGCACTGCCACTGACCTGATGTCTCCCCAGGAGCCAAGAGGCATTGCCCTCCACCTCCTACAAGGCTGTCCTTGGGTCCTCCTTTCACAACTTCAGTCCCCTCACCCAGGGGCTTGGTAAGGTCCTGATGGCCTGGTGGGGCTGCAGACCAGCTGCTGGGGAGATGTCACCTTGTCAGGGATGGCTTGGCTTTGCTGCTCCCCTGTAGCCCTTCAGCACCCCGGTGTCCAGGATGCCAGCAGTACCCAGGGATTGGGGTGATGGGCCAGGCACCGAGAAGAAGACAGGCTAGGCAGGGTATGCAAAAAATCTCAACTAATATCCTCACTCTACTGCTGGACACAGTACACCCCCTTCAGTCTTTAAATTTTCTATGGCTGAGGAAAGCACCCTCAGTAAAGCGTTCATGGAGCAAATGCATGTCAAAGTTGACCACAGCTTCCCCAGGTTTAAATTCAGCTTCAGAACTATCAACCTCAGACATACCACATCTTATTTGTGGGGGTGATGTGGAAAATCCCTACTTACAGTGTCCACAGGCACTGCAGTGGTGAGCTGTGGCTGGTGGAAGCCACGCAGATGTAAAAGCCCTTCCTGCAGCTGAATGAATGCACAAATCCACCTGGGGTGCTACCTGGGCAGGCAAATGCATCCACTTGTATAACTTTGATGTTTGGTTTCCCTGATTATTTTTGCCAGAAAAAAAATTGATAGCAAAAGTTTTTAGTCCAGAAGAAAAAACAAGACTGAGTCAGCATAAGTGCCTCTAAAAAAAAAGGCAGTCTTTAATTCATATTTTCAGATGTAATTGCTTCTAATTTAGAAGTATTTTATTTTGGAAAAAACACTGGGTGTGGGTGAACGTTGTAAATGCTAGTGAAGAGTGAGATAGTTCCTAAATTTCAACTATGCTTTTCTTTTTATTAAAATGGTCTCGTTGTGTCTTCAAGGACTTTTGCTTAAGTCAGTCACATGTGCCTAATCTCATTTTAGAATGTCAATTAATTCAGGGTTGGTTTTGTTAAGCCTGTGTCTTTGGCTCCCACCTTTCATAAGTGCTTGACACAGATGGCTCAGTGGCAGACCCCTGGGAGCTGGACCAAGAAATGGGTTTGTTGGGCAGGGTGAGCCTCTCAAGCAAGGGATGTGGAGACCTGGAGCAGTACCCCATGGCTGGGGAGGAGAACAGGCAAAAAGCTGCTTTGGCTCATGGAGTGCCTCTGCTAACCTGACCAGGCTACTGGGTGTGACAGGAAGGGTGCAGAAAGGCTTTCTGATGCTGCTCTGCTTTCAGTTCATCCCGGAGTCAGCACGGTACAATGTGTCCACGGGAAACATGGGCGCTGCCCTGGCCACGCTGCAGAGGATAGCCAGGATGAACGGGGCGGCTATGCCAGAGGGGGTGCTGAGGGAGCCCGCCAAGGTAAGTTGAGGCTGCATCACTGCCCAGCCCATCCATCCTGGGCTTTTCTTTTGGAGAGACATTAATCTTGGCCCTCACAATGGAATGGGGTTTTCTGCTTTTTTTCTTCTCAATTTGTGTTCACTCAAAAAAAAGATACTGTGCTAAGAAAAGATTTGCTTCCTTTATCATGAAAGGGGCTCCTGGCAAAGCACATTCTTCCTTATTGCCCATCCATCCCATAGGGGTGTTCCCTGTGCCATGAGACCTTGGAACTGCCTCTTGGGGTCCCTCTCAGGGCTGTGAGCAGGCAGGCTGCAAGGATCCCTGCCATGAGGTCAACTCAGTGCTGCCAGAGGCTTCTCCCAGCCCCTGGCCTGGCTTGTCCACTGTGTCCCAGCACCCCAGGTTCCCTGAGTGTGAAGCCACTGACCAGAAGAAGAGGATCAAAACAGGAGAGACCATTTCACAGCTACCATCATCTGTACCTGTAAGCAGCTAAGCAGCTCAGGAGTTGATCAGTGCTGGACTGAAATGCCCAAAAGTGTGTGTGGTTGTTTCAGGGCAGGCAGGAGAGGAGCTGGGGGCCAGGCTCCTCCCAGGCTTTTTCTTCTTACCTCCCAGTCTGGCCCTGCTGTCTGGTAGGTGGGAGTACTTAGTCAGGTGGCTCCTTTGGCCCCCAAGAGAGGAGGATTAGACAAATCTATTGTCCAGGGCCTCAAAATTAGTATCCAGTTCTTTTAAGTCCCTTTCCTGGACCTCTTTGCTGCTTATTCAATCCCACAGGCACCAAGCATTGTCCTTAGCAACTCATGCAAGATGGTGCTATTGTATTGGAATTAATTGGGATTAAAGCTTCCCTGTAGTTTAATTGAATTTATGTAATGGACACACATTGGCTGTGGGAAGCATTTTTGTTAGTTGTGCACCATCTCAAGCTTAACCAACGACCAGGAGAATAAAACTAAAGGCAACCCAAACCACCCCTGTGAACTCATCTCCCCTCAGTGGCGGGATGCTGGGGCAGCTGGTTCCTGGGGAGCAGCAGGGCAGGCAGGGTCCCTCACTGCCTGCCTGTGTCTGTGTTCATGGGCATTTGAGCACTTCAGGCCAAAAACTTGCTACATAGGCAGAGCAGCACGTGGGGCAACGGGAGCTGACAGCAGCCCCAGCAGTGCTGGCCCCATAAGCAGCAACCAAGGCCCCCTTTGGCTCCATCATGGTCACACTGGGGCCAGACTGCTGGGATCTGTGGGACCTGCTGGGAGTGCTCAGGATGTTCTTTCTGCCCCCTTCCATCCTTTGCAATGCATCCTCCTGTGGGCATCTTTTGGGAAGTGGGGCTTTCCTCTCTGCAGGTTTTGTGGGGTGCTGTGTTGCACCGTCTGTCAGTCTGTGCCAGTCAGCCTGGGGAGAGGGCAGGGAGGCCTGGGGTGCCAGCTGCTGCCACAGGACACTTGTTCCTGTATAAAATATGCCCTTTTTATAACTTCTTTTTCTAACATATGGTTTGCAGGAAAGGGGAGGAAGATTCAAGGACCTTATGCACCCCAAATACCTCAGAACCACTTTGCAGATATGGATCATATGGTAATTTTTTTTCCTCTTGTTTATCATCTCATTCTCTCTGTTGAAAGTGTGCAGGGAGCAGAAATGTCCCGTTGACTCTGCCATTACAAGGCACCACTCTGCCTCAAATGGTGACTGCAGATCCTTGGCAGCTGGTGGGGAGTATGCGGACGTGGATCACCACAGGTTTGCCCTGATCTCAGACCATTCCTCACACACCCTGACCAGTTGCTGTTAAGAGAGGCAGAAAAGGTCTGGACATCCAGGACGGTGCAGGGTGCCATGAGTCCTTTCTCAGCACCAGAGAAAGCCCCCACACCCACCTGTAGGGTGCACCAGCCATGTGCCTGCGACTCCGCTTCCCTTCTTGGTGTAAACTTGTTCTTCCCAAGAGGAGGACAAATGTACCACCTTTGCAGGCCAGCCAAAGTCCCAGCGAAACAGGGCTCTGACAGAAACACATTAACAGGTACCAGTGCAACTCACTGGGGAAAATTAAGATTGAAGAGATAGGTTTCATATGCAATGTTCCCAGTAACTGTATGCGAGCATAATACATGTTTCATTGACTTTGCTGTCTGGAATGGAAATGTATAAATAATAGGTCCATGGGAACACACTGATCCCAAAACGTTGCTAGCCAGGCCTTGAATTTTTTATGGGTTTTTTTTCTTCTTGACTTGTTAGGAGTGTTATGAAATATCTTTTTTGGTTTTTAATCTTCCTTTCTCTCCTAGTCCTCTCAGGAGTTTTGCCATGTTCTTGAGTTTGCATTCCCACCCCTCCATGCCCCAAGCGTCCCCTGCTTCCCTAGGCAGCCCAGATTCTGCTGGTTGTTTCTGAAACTGCCAGGAGGGATAAAAAAGTGGAAATTACTTCTCAGCCTGCTGATGATTATGGATATGCTGAATTACTTGATAACAACAAGGCAAGGCTACCATCACCAATTCTGTTTTCTTGACAGCCAGCCAGGGTGCAATGTGAGCCTCTCCAGCCAGTTAATGAAAACTCCTCTCGAAAATCCCTGGGTAGAAGGGATAAGGACTAAAAAATAACCTGGGTATTTGCTTCATGGGAGCTTAAAGTGTTGAGGCCTGACACTGAGACTCCTTGGTTCCTCAGGAAGGGGGTTGTTTGGTAATGTCTCCACTTACAACCCTGCAGTAGGAAAGGGACTGAAGGGGCAGGCTCTCTTCCGCATGGCCACAGCAGGTCACCTGCTGCAGAGCAAGAAACAGAACTAAGGGGCAAGCAAAATGACAAGCATAATGACAAGCATAATGACTGTGGTGGGTTGACCCTGGCTGGATACCAAGTAGCCGCCAAAGCTGCTCTATCTCTCCCATGTTCAGCTGGACAGAGGAGAGCAAATAGGAATTAATGCTTGTGGGTCAAAGACAGGGAGAGATTGCTCACCAATTTCCATCATGGGCAAAACAGACTTGGCTTGGGGACATTAATTTCATTAATTGCCAACCAAATTATATTAGGGTAATGAGAACTAAAATGAAATCTTAAAACCACTTTTCCCTCACCTCTCTCTTCTTCCCAGGCCCAGTTTCACTCCTGATTTTTCTCTCCCTCCTCCCCTCCATGGGAACAGGGAATGAAGGCTGTGGTCAGTTCATCACATGTTGTCTTTACTATTCATTGCTCCTTAAGGGGGAGGACTCTTCACACTCTTCCCTTGCTCCAGCATAGGGTCCCTCCCACAGGAAACAGTCCTCCATGAATTTCTCCAATGTGAGTCCTTCCCATGGACTTCACGAGCTGCTCCAGTGTGAGTCCTGTGAGTCCCTCCCACTATGAGCTTGCGTGGGATACCTCAAGGAAGGACCTAGATTGCAGGGGTGTGCCATGGCTGGGCTGACCAGTGGCCTGGTGGGTGCCTGCTCTGCTCAGGCTAAGAGTTGGTGAATGCAGAGCAGGTCTCAGGGCACCCAAAACCTGTTGCATTTTAGTTTCCTCACCTTCCCCATCGTAGCTGCACCTAACTCATCTTTTCTCCCCACAGGCTTGGCATAGCTTTCGCTTATTATGGTGTCATCTTGGCCAGTGCTGAGTTACTGGAGCGGGACGTCGTCTGTGGCTCTGCGGCCCCACCGGCGCAGGACTCTGATGATGACTCTGAGGAGAGCCACAGCCCCTGCCACTGCCACTTGTTCGGGCCCACCGCCTACCAGACCATGATCATCAGCACAGCCGGAGAGATCGCACGTAACCTCTTCTCCCCTCCTTGCCCTCCCAGTCTGGCTGCAGACAGCCAGAGCTCACCCCAAAGGTTTTAGCCGTGGGTGCATTGCTGGCAACTTCTGGGACACAGGCTGTGAGCCTGTGGCAAAGGGGAAATGGAGGGCATTGTTCCCCAGGTGAATAATTCAGTTTCTGATGACAGCACAGATCCTTCGAAGAACAGAGCCCAAGACCTCCTTTGCATTTAGTACGTGCCAGGGGAAATTGCTCTTAACTTAACAGAAATGAGCCTAACTTCCCAAATACCAAGATACGCAGATTTTGGAAAGTCATAAATAAGCAAGGATTGCAAATAGTCAGATTGGCATAATTGAACATATCACACAGGTGCCCTACTTTCCAGGAGATGGTGGCCTTGGGAGCAGATCCTGTGCTGAGCACTACACTAAAGGACAGTTAAGTGCCCAGGGAATCTACAGCAAACCAAAATGCTCCCTGGTGCAGCCTGCCTGGGAGCACTGGGGGATGGATGGTAGGATGGCCTAAAGCATCCATGTGGCACTTTTGAAAGAACTTGGTGTGGTGTGTGGGTCTAGTGTCACAATATGCCTGAAAGGCCTGTGCTGCTCACCCAGCAGGTGCCTTCCTTGCATGGCTCAGGACAGGCATTGGTGCCCTGCCTCAGCATAGCAGGGCATCTTCAAAGAAGCGCAGGCTCCATCACCTGAGGGGAAGGTTGGAAAAAAGGAGCATGGGGGCAAATTACAGGGTTTGGGAACAGGAAAAGAATTATAGGGTTTGTGCATTTTATAGAACATTTGGTAGGCATTGGGGATGCAGAGAGGTGTCTTTGAGGCACACTGCATAAGGCCTATCAAGACAGGCAATCGTTGCAGTCAGGTGATCTAATGTTTTATGGTTTTCCTTTTTATCTCCAGTAAATCCTCTGAACATTCTTGGCATCAATCTCCTCGGAAGACGCCTGAGCCTGTGTATCACCATGGGATGTACAGCCCTGTTCTTTCTTCTCCTTAATATCTGCACCTCAAGGTACTCTGACTCAGACTGCAGGTCTTCTTGAGGGGCACACAGTGCTGAGGGTGAGACCTATGGTATTGTCAGGTTACCAGTCTTTCAGGCCAGAAATTCTTTTAGACCTGAAAAAAAGCCTCTGAATTTTCCCCTCTTCCTGGGAAAGCTGTGGCAGCAGATGCTGCATATTGATGCCCCCAAAGGCGCAATGGAACTGCTCAGAGACAGTTTTGAGTCTTTAAGCAGCAAAAGGTATTTATTTCAAGCAATGTTGGGGAGACTAGCCAGCTTGTGCTGGACAAACTAGCTCCGAAGTTATCAGTGAAAAGTCTGGTAATTTATACAGTTTTGGTGAGTGATTACAACATCTTTACATGCATATTCATAGAATTGCAATATCTAATCATAATATTCATAATAGGTGGAGTCTGGGCGGAGTCTTCTTCTGGGGTGCTGTTTTGGTGATCATTGCTGTTTCTTCAGCCTCAAGGGGATTGTATTTTACTCTTCTTCCTCACTTAAACTTCTCAACTTTCTTAGTTTGCTGACTTCCTGATGGTAAATTTTGCACGATTTTGGACTCATGCCCCTATTTCGCCCCTTATCTCTTAAGGAACTCTTCCTTCATGTTCTTATCTGGGTGTGTGAGCATTTCTGGCATGTGAGCACTATCTTGGATGCAGGGTATCCTTTAAAATTCCTAAGACCTAGCTTCTATCTCTAACTAAGCATTTTAAGTTAACTCTTTAGGCCTTTGCTTGGCTTCAATATGCAGCAGTGGTGTGCAGAGGGGCTCACTTGTATAACTGAGCCCACATCACTTCACCTAAGCATACAACAAGCTGCTTTCTAGCACAGTCTGGAAAAGAAGTAATATTTTTCATTCACTTTTTTTCCCCTTTCTTTTTTGGCAATGCAACATATGTCTGCTCTAATTTGTATAGTCAGGCCTTTCAAGAGAAGGTCTGCCGTGAGTGCTGTAATTTGTCAGGATGTCTAAGATTGATCCCTCTCAAGCTGGCAGAGCTTAATGGTTCCTGAGAATCAGGATGGCTTCACACTGAAGTTTCCTCTAAACCACCTGGTAGCCTGAAGGCTGCTCACCACAAGTGTACATCTCTGCTGCCTGCCCCGGGGCACACTGGTCCTGCAGGCTGGTTGAAATACTTGGGAGCTGGAGTGGAACCTGCAAATAGTTGTTAAGCTAAATAAACCGGTGTCAGGAAACTTCTAGTCATTCAGTGAGCTTCTGCACTGCTGTAACTATTTTCAGGTTTCCTTAAAGCTGAGCCTGACCATAATATCTTCTTGCAGAAGTTTTATACAGGAACCAAAGGGAAGGACAGGTTGGAAGTCAAGTCTTGACCATGATGCTGAGGGCACCACCTGAAACACTCATTCCTCCAGCCTCTTACTGGCTTAAAGGAAACCTTACATGCAATAGCCTGCTGTCAAACGTGCCTTGACAATGGACAAAGAAAAGATTCTACTTGTCAGCAAACTTTTCCTTGTGCTTTCCCTTATATTAAGCTGGTAAAGGCCTTAGCACAGTGCATATATTAGGTTGTATCTGCTGATTGCTGCTCAGTGACACTAACTCTGCCCCATATGGCTTTCTCTCTAGCACAGGCATGGTTGGGTTTCTCTTCATGCTGCGTGCCTTGGTTTCAGCAAACTTCAACACTATCTACATTTACACAGCAGAGGTAGGTTCTTGAAATTTGTTGTGCTGCTTGGAGGCTTGAAATACCATTTGCATTTACCCAGGAATGCTACCTACTAGTCTATTGACTACCTAGTCACCTTTCCTGAAGTAAGTATCTCTGGCTTCCTCGCCACATTGTTTTCATATGCAAGATCAGAAAAGGAATCAGAAAACCAGCTGGAAGTAGGTGGAAGATGAATGCTCTACTGAGCCAGCTGTTGGTCAGCTGCTGAAAAACACTATTTTTGAGGATATTTGGTACCACCATCTTTCAAAACCCCACAGTCTTTCCCCTCTCTAACTCCTGCACTCAGAAAATAGACCACCACTAAAAGGAACCTTTTCCAGCACTTAAGGGACTGATGTAGTACTGAGGTAGTATATGAGGTTATGTATATCATTCTTCACACTTAATGGAAATTGCTGTGTTCTATCTGCAAATAGTTTTAATCCTTCAGAAAACTTTTCCTTCATACAGCTTTGGAGCCACGAGTTCTGCAAGTTAAGTATGCATTGTTGGTTTTTGTTTGGTGTGTTTCATTTGTTGGGGGTTTTTTTGTGTGTGTGTGGTTGTGTTTTTTGTTTTTGTTTTTGTTTTTTTAACAATTGTATAGAGTTAAATGTATTTCCTTGCAAGTGAGTAAACTGATACAGAGCAAACACAAGTAGCTCCCCATGTTAGCCTGATAATTCTTTTAATAGTGAACTATCATATTTAAACTTGCACCAGGCTTGAATAAATACCAAAATTTTAGTAGTTTTGATTGGTGTTGATGTAAAGAGCATTGCTGCAACAGCCACATCATAAAACAATTCTACTCATAGTTTAATCAATGGTAAAAACCAAACATGAAAATCCCCTTTCAAGCCATGTACCTGGACCCTTATTGAATTAACCTACTCCACTCACTTGGCCCAATAAGGTATTTAAACAAAGGCTCACGTGAGTATACTTGCTAAAACCTGTTAAGAGGACTTAAGTTAAACAAAATTCATACTTAAGAGTGTTTTATTGGGACAGGTGTTTGGGAGATGTGAAAGATTACACAAACCACATTCTTCTAAGCCTGGAGGTTTCTTACTGGGACTGTTTTTTCTTTTTCCTCCTTCTAAACAAAAGTGCTGTTGATAAAAATGAATAGGCAGTCTTGAAGGCTGCAATGTCCTTTCTTCCTGCTCTTCAGTAATGGGCCCAGCAGTATTAATTGAATTCTTTCTTTAGCACCCAACTCTGACTTTGGTGTGAGCTGCCCAGCATAGCTGGGAGAAAGGTGACAATAGTGGTGCTAAGCAAATGCAGGGGAATCACATCCAGCTTTGATTGACTTGCCCTAAAACTTTACTTGGGGCAAAAAAATGAGAGATTTGTTATGGCTCAAGTGAGACCCAAAGGAGCCTTTCTTTCTTTTCATTTTTTATCCCACTAGCTGTCCTTGATAACACAACAGGTCTCTCTGAACAAAAATTAAAAAAAAAAAGGTACAGATATCACAGATTGGTGTTGCACTAATCCAGTTTCTTTCTGGCCCGTTCTAGGTTTATCCCACCACAATGCGAGCGCTGGGGATGGGAACAAGCGGGTCACTGTGCCGTGTTGGAGCTATGGTGGCCCCATTTATATCACAAGTAAGAGCATGCTTGATAATGTTGGCAAACATTGTGATCATTGCTGCCAAATATAGAGAGATACCCCTGATGTTCATCCAAAGAAAAGGGTGTAATCAATCCCCCTCTCCCGTACTTGGCTGATCTCTGACAGATGCAGCTCTGCATAACTCTCATCATGGAGTTTGGAGTTTGTCTTGGTAGTATTTGTTACTTCCTGAAAGCTCTTGAGATTCATGAGCATTGTTTTTCTATTGTGGAGTCTCTCACCTGTTTTGTGACTTTTTGTGCTCTTTTAATCCCTAATTAAGTGCCAGCCCCCCACACCACCAATGTCATGTTTGATGTTCTTTTGCCTGCAGGTCCTTATGAGCGCTTCTTTCATTGGGGCCCTGTGTCTTTTCTCCTCTGTGTGCATTATCTGTGCGATCTCTGCGGTCACACTGCCCATCGAGACCAAGGGCAGGGCCCTGCAGGTTTGTATCACCACCCCTGCAGCTCCTGCGTACCTAAATGCTGTTTAGAGACTGGAGATGATGATTCAACCAGAATCCAAACTGAACTCTCCTGAGGGTTCATAAGCCAGATAGGCAAGCACAGGGACATGCTGTTGCAGCAGCTTAAAGCAATGTTATCCCAGCTGCCTGAAGTTCATTTCTTGTAAAAGAACAAACCAGAATGCCAGCCCCAGCCACCAGAGCTAACATGCAAGCATGATAGCTTTAGCTCGTGCAAGCCCCTCTTCATCCTACCTCCCATCCAGACCTGAAGTTACCACTTCACAGGCACATGTTCTGGTTTGCCTGTGCTGCAAGGAGAGAGGGCAGCAGACGCATGGAACACTTTAAACTACAAAAGCCATTTCTTCGCCAAATTTAAGTCTACAGCCCCATCTCCATCAGTTCATTAGCTAAGCCCCTAGGGTTGGCATTCCCTATAAAATAATCAGCCAAAACATTAAGCACAAAGATTAAGGAGGCAAGTTTAAATTCAGCCTCCCATGTGCAAGTCACACAAGTTTAATTAGGGGAAGTGGTGAGCTTTTCTGTGATTCCAGTCAATTCATCTGTATCGGCATGGAATGTATGCAGCATGGCCACATCACTCTGTGTCACTCTGCAGACTTATCTGTATAAGCCAGAACACCATGGGCTAAATAATCCATATTCTTTAGAAGCCTATGGCACAGCAGATGTTTGATCAAACTGGTTTATGAGGGCTTCAGAACCAGATTTCAAAAACCCCACATATGCAAACACAGGTGTATCTCACACACACACACACACACACACACACACACACACACACACACACACACACACTCACTCTTAACTTCATTGGGTCACATCTTCTAAGGTTCCCCCAAGGTGCATGGGATAATTAACATTAGGATTTTAAGGGTTAACAAATTAATTGCTGCCTGCTTCATTAAATGGCTGCCTTTTAGAAAAGCATGTGCTTTATGGTTTTATGTAATTTAAAGTATCTGTATAATATTTCCTAGGGGGGGGAATCAAAGTTTACATAAGGAAATGGACAAACCGACCTATTCTTCTCTTCTGGGTGAAATTCAAGCCCATGCAAAGAGGCCAAAGAGCCACTTAGGCCTTCATAAGGTTGGATTTACAATAATTACTAAGGAAAACACTTCATTAAAACCGCTTTAAACATAAAAGAAAAGCTTTGATTCAGCTACAGCTGGAATAACTTTGGTTAACAGCAGTTGAGAAAAATACAAGTATAATGGTTCCTTAATGGGATCTCTCTTTTCCTGGGGCATTAACTCAATGAATTTATTATCTTCCTTGTTACAAACAAATTATAAACTCCAGCTGCTGGCCTGTACATGGCACAAGTCAAAAGAATGGAAAAATAAAAATCTGTAGAACTAGTTGTGCAGGCAGAGAAACATCCTTTAGGTCTTAAATTCAACTTATGACTCTTATCTCATGGTCATTTAAGAGGTCACATTTCTGTTGCGTAGCCATTCAGGGACTGATGAATTATGACTGTTGAACATGCTGTCCAAGGGCCTCACATAGTATAGTCATCCAATCCACACAGAAATTTAAATACATGGTGTAAAAGCTCTTCTAACATGGCAATATTTAGTGCTAAGGCTCCAGGCAGTAGATGTGTTCCTTAAAACTAGGTCAAAATGAATCAACTACATAAAATCTATGTAAACAACTTTTGTGAAATCTAGACACTGACATTTAAAAAGCAGGTCTGCTCATTTCGGTTTATTAGGACAGTATCAGTCCACTCTCAAAGCAGTCAGGGAATTGTCTGTCAGAAGCGAGACCTTTTGGACACATCCAAATGCATATTATTTTCCAGTGCATCCATTTCTGTTGGTTTTCATGTGCATTTTATTAATTTTATGTATTTTTTTCTTTTCCCTTTTTAGCAAGTAAAATGAAAACGAGCGTTTGATGTTCGACTGGGTAGGAAAGAAAAATAAACCTTTGGAATCTGTCATTTCCTGTGAACTGCATTTGATGTTGACTGCTTCTCCATACCATTTCCATTATAAAAAAATTGCAACTGAACAGTGTGAAAGTTATGATTTTTATAGAAAAATGGCAAATTTCTCAAAGAGGTTCTTTTCTTATGATTTAATAAATAGATGCTTTCTACTCTTCCCGTGAAGTGAGACGATGAGTCCTTACTCCTGTCAGTAGTGACACTGAAAACACAAAATAATTTAAAATAAAAGAGGAAACCCGTTCAGTGAACTGGGGTAAAGGGGGGGGGGGGGGGAAATACACAAAGAAGATATAGTCTTCACCATAGCAGCTTGAAAGAATATAATACTTTCCTCAACTCTGTGCATATACCATCTGCATGAAGAAACAAAAAATTTAACATCTCGAACCTCCTTGCAGTGACAATTTCTGAGGATTGTTAGGGTGATGTCCAAGACCACAAAATAAAAGGTGAGTCATATTTTTTCCAGTGGATTATTTAAAGAGAAACATTTTCAAACAATAACTACAACTGTAGGAGTACATCTACTCTCCTCTCCCCAGTGTTTTCCACTGGGACAACAACTTGAGAGTGGTGCAGCATAGATGTCCAACTTCACCTCTACATGCACTAAGCCTCCTAATAAATCTGTGCTTGCAACTTATGGTCCAGGGAAACACACAGCACCTTCCTCTGGAAGCACTGTTAAACTTGGTGCTGGGGTATCTAGGACTGTGTAGGCTTTGCTAGATCTTTAAGATTTCAAATATTGCCATGGCAGTGCCTCTTTATTTTTTCAGTCTGTGCTACTGTGGTGCGCACTGATAATGCTTGTTCAGCTAGAATGGTCTCCCTCACTACCTTGTTCTGCTCCTTAACCTCTCTTTATTTTTTTTTCCTGGTACTCTAGGATAATACAATAAATTCTCCTGAGGTAATAAAAAAATTTCCACAAAAGCAATAATAATAATAATGATAATAAAACACACAAACAAACTAACAAAAAACACGAAAGAAAAAGGGCAGCATAGAAATCCACCACATGACCAAAAATCCACCTGCTGCAAACACAACTGAGTCATCTTTGGGAGTGTCTGCTACATTTTAGTGTACAGTGCCACCCTCTGACAAAGGCAGGTGGGCAGCATCTTATCTGGTGAGAGGCAAAGCCAGGGCCTTTTTCTGAGTGCATGTGTACACAGCAGGGAGGCACAAACAGCACTTGTATCCAGTCTCTTCAGTGATGTATCCACAGCACCACATCAGGGCTACACAGCAAGTCAAAAGCAGGCTTGTGTACACTCAGCTGTCTTCACAATTCCCACTGAAAAATTCTGGCACAATCAGAGCTCAACTAATCCAAAAGACTGTCTGCTCTCCTGAACACTGAGTTTTCATTTAAGATTACATAAATGAAGATTATAAGCAAATAGCTGGGGCAACCATACACAAGGACTTCTCTAACTCTGCAATATCTGAGGGCAAAACCAACCATCTATGTTGTCAAAGCTTCTGGGAAGTAGATCGAACAAAACAAGGTAAGTCATACTCATCTTCTAGTGATTTTAACAAGGTTCAGATAAAGGAATGAAGAGCAGTATCTTTCTCTTCAAACTTGTGTACTCCCAAATAAGTAACAATGCGTACTTACACTGCTTACAACAATGGTTGCATTATGACAACAACATACTTATGAATTTGGAAAAAGAACAAGAACTTGTGGACAGAAAGGATGATTTTTTTCCCCCTCTTTAAACATACAGAAAGACTGACTGAGAGTTGCAAACAAACTTTCCCATCAACTTCATCAAACAGAGGTACATCACACTTGAGACACCCATTAAACAAAACAGTACAGCAATACCATTGTTTCTTGCTGGTGGTGAGAAAAATGGCGCAAACCAAAGTATTCTGTCCTTTACTTTCTCCATTAAAAACTCTCAAACAAGTTCCTTTTCTTCCTTTTTTCAGAAGTTATTTTTAATACGCCCCCCCCCGCCCTTACATTTTAAAATTCCCAATAAGTTCTTTGGGGGCAACTACACTTTCACTGTACCAATCAGTACTGCAGGACAATAACACCATCTTTTTTCATGGCTTGTGTTAAATACAGTACAAAGAGAACAAATTATGGCCAGCCACATGCCTTTGGTAAAATTAAAAGTCCGGTGAGACCACATTTTCTTCAAACTCAGAAAGCCACATGTTGAAGCCATGTGATGTTTTGAAGTTCAATTCTATACAAACTTCTTCCTCAAAGCAAAGTTAAACAGCTGTCACCCCACAAAATGGCAATTTCTGTGCTGCTCCAGAAAAGAGATGAAAGTTTTGAACTTCAGAGAAGCTCTTCACATGTCTTGATCTCCACAGATTTCTATTTCAGACAAGGGGTAGAAAGTCTGGTAAATATTCACAAACCTACAAGTCAAAACAGTGGTAACAGTGATAAATATTCTCAGTTTTTAAAAAACTTTTCGTAGTAACACATGTGGCTCATTTAAGCAACTGACGGTCTTCTCCTTTGAGGCGTTTTTTCCGGGGTTGTACAAAGTCATCATCTGAGTCATCAGTGAGTTCTGTATTATCTTTTTCACTCTGGACATTAGGTTGTACGGGGAACTTTCTCTCAGGATAAAGGTTCCTTAGAAGTTCTTCAAAGTACGCTTCGAGTTTCATGCCGGCGTCAGCCACTTCTGAATCAGGCTGTTGGGTGAATTAACAACATCAGTGCATCATGAAATAGCTCTATACTTACATCACATCAGATCTTTCAGGCAAAAACTACAGAAAACATCAATCAGCAGCAAGAATGGCACCTGTGGAACACATGGTCCCACAGAGCACAAACCTGCAAAACAGAGCGTGAGGGTAGATCTTTCAGCCAACACCCTCAAGGACTTTTTTCTCTAAAGGATTAACACAGAAGCCAGTCACGAAAGTCATACTGCCTGGGTTCTGAAAGCTATTTGAAGAGATTCTAAAACCTCTTAAAACCTGACTGGGGGGCATGGGGGGGGAAAGAAGTTGTGCTATGCTGTGAAATATGTAGGTATGTCTTCAGGGTGTTAGAATTTCTCTAGCTTACAGTTTTTAATAATGGTGATAATGTTACTTGGTAGACAATGACATTGAGGACTATGCAGTCCTAAAGTCATCCAGAGCCACTACAGCTGATCAGTTTCCTGAAGCAGAGATCACTATGGCAGGAATTATTCCCAGCTATCAAGAGTCTCTGGAGACCCATTGAGGCCACTTAGAGAAGCCTTTATTCCCAGTGTAATTCTCTCTCATTTTGTGGTCCACTCAGTACCCACAACCCTTTTTCACCACGTTCCCTTACAAGCAGTAAGGGATAATAACAATAACTCAACATGTAACTTGAAATCATAAGGGTGAGTACAGAGCTCTCAGAATGAAAATCCCACTGAATCTAAGATCTGCGGCAAGGAAGATTAAACCAATTTTTAAATCAAATGCCCACCATTGTGGCAATTGTCCTTTTCTTTACTTGCTGTCCTGCCATTCAGCTAGCATGATTGTTACAATCCTCCTTCCTTCTGTGGAAAGATCTCCACTGCATAGTCATCTAACACCACAGTAGCATTCAATGTGATCTATATTTTCACTGCAGTTTCATCATCAAAGTAAGTTTAATACAATAAATTCTTGCATTGCAAATTCTACCCCCCATTACAGTTTTCCTGAAAGCAACTAAGCCTACAAAAGTTAAGATTAAGTTTTCTAACCTCATTAAATTCAGCACAGTTTTGGAAAATCAGTCTGAAATCAGCCACAAAATCTTCTGGCTTTGTGTAGAATGAATTGGTCACTTCAAGTCTTCTCTTGATGGTTGACAAGTCCATAGGCTTCTTGATTATTTTGTAGTAATCAGGAACCTAAAGGGAGAAAAAAAATTTCATCAAATGCAGTTTTCTTCACTACTTATAGTTTTTACAAACCTTTAGGTCTGAAGGTATGGGCAGGGTTTTAGTCTCATTTTCAAAGTACAGCTCTGAGATACAAGAATTATACTTTTAACACACAAGCAGACAGTTTCTGGAGTTCGAGTGACATATGACAGCTTTGCTGGCTAAAATATACTCCTTGCAATACTTATGTTAAAATCAAAGATAAACAAATAAAACTTTCACCTACAATGACTACACATAGTAGAGCAAATGACATGGTTTGGAGATGATTATTTTCAGATGTAGTCAAATAAGCTATTTATTAAGACTTATTCTCAAGACCACCATATGGTAACTGAAATGGGGATGGTAAACACGTTATTTAAAATGAGGTTTGGTCATGAAATATGTCCTTAGAAATGGTGACAAATTTTACAGATATCAGTGATTTTGACACTCAAACTGTGGTTGTAGGACTTGGATTTTTTTTTTCTTTAGAAAGAATTAGAAGTTAGAAAAGAAGATACGAAATGCAATGGTAATAATTTTTATACTTTTTTCCTAACTAGATTCACAATTTAAGAGAAATACTTCAATATCTCAATTTAGTTAAACACATGACCATCATATGATTAATCAATTAATCTCCTGCGCCATTTCTTATTATTAAACTCTGTGATTTGTTCTTCAGAATTCTTATTCAAATGCAATAAAGGCTGCATAGGAGCATATTGCTTACTGAATTCCTCCCCCACTGGTTTACTTTAAAGAATATCTTTTCACCTGATCACAGTGGTAACTCTTCTCTGTGTACTTAGACTTCTAATGCATCCAGGAATTGTTTACCATTTTAAATTAATAAATTTCAAGCTAACAATAATAAATTCAATTTCATGTTACTACTACGGAGTACCCTAATTCTCAACATCAAGTAGTATTTAAAAAACCCAAATATATTGCAATTCACCTTTTTAGTGCTATCACTCAGCACATGATATTAGCAGACAAGCTCAGAACTTACTTTTTATCTGCTTTCGAAATACTAAGTAAAATCAATTATTGGGGAATTTTACTTGTAAATCCCCTTTAACTTTCAACTTCCCCCCTCAGACAGTTTTAAAAAATTAAACACATTTAATACATAGTGTCTGAGGAACTTTACTGATAACAGACTGTAACAGGACATAAAAATGAAATAATAATAATAAAAACACGGTAAATTTGCTACTAACATAAAATGGAAAGAATTGAGGTACATACTGTGGGAGGAACTGGATCTTGAAAGGCAAGACTCATTTCATGACAGTAGAGGTATAGCAGCAGTCTTTCACACTTCTGTGTCAAAAAAAAAAAAAAAAAGTCCAAGTAATTTGAGAATTCTACATGGTTTATACTACAATCACAAACTACAGAAAATACAGAACAGATGCTCAGTATTCCCCCTTCCTCTTTGTGTAAACAAATATATTACACTAGATCTTGAGCCTTGAAAGAGATTCTAAAAATAGTTTTGCGTGATTCTATGCCTGCTGATCCCTTATCAGAGCATTTACAGGACTTATAACTTACATTTAACTCAAAACAGAAATTGAGCACATATAAATAATGGTGTCACAGACAGCCAGCTCTTGGAGCGTGTCCTCCACACACCCGCTCTCCCCACTGTGTCCTGCTGGGTAATGTGATTTGTCCTAAGACTAGAACACCAGGTGGGAATTGTAGGAGGAACTATCTGGATGCTCACACAATTAATGCATTCCAGAAACAGGGAAGCTGTGGTGATTGTGATTGACTTTGATACACACTGGTTTGCAAAAGGGTATAAAAAATGCTGCTGGAGACTGGACCAACCGGGCAAACTGATCTCCCAAGGTTGCAGGGAGCTTCCAGATGGATTCCACTCCAACAAGATGCCTGCAGGATACATATAGCCCTATGATGGGAAACACTCACTTTTGGACAGGTGAGTTAAAGTACTAAGATCACATACAGAGATAAAATCCTAAAGCAGCTCCATAGGTGCTTTGCTGCTTTGTAATTGTGCAAGGCCAAAGGCTCTAAACCTGCACATTTCCAACCAAACCTACTTATGTCATAACCCTTTAGACCTGCTTACATTCTATACCGCACTGGCAATATTTAGACACTGTATTAGCAATAAATCTAACCATAATCATCCACATAATCAGTGCCATACTTCTCACATTTGACCAAGACTCTTCTCTCTACCACTCTGCCATAAATGGTTCTATTTGTAGACTAAGACCCCGAAAAAACCACTAATTTCAGTGTATTTACACAAGTTGCCAACTGAAACCAAGTAAAATACTGATGAAAGTTTCTAACACAGCTCAAAACTGCTTCAGTTTAAAAAATGTTATAAATAATAATTTTATCCTTACCCTACGGTCTATTGGCGCCAAACCCACAGTGTCTTCCAATTTTCTTTTTTCAGAGCTGTGAGTAGGTTTGTCACAGTCATATTCAACTTCTGGCTTGGACAAATCCCGACAGAACGTACAGATCCACTCTCCACTAAAGAAGACAAACAGATACGATGACCTTAGTGAGGCAGCACACCCCTGCCAAAAGGCTTTCCACATATTTCTGGGTAAGATCCTCATTTGTTGGGTGTGTTTTTTTGATGTCATGTGTTGGGTTGTTGTTGTTGGTTTTTAAAACACTACAAAAAGCAGAGGCTGCTGGTAAAAATGCTTTTTTTCAACTTTTTTGTTTTCCTTTTTAGTGGCACCAGTGTCATTATTAGTGTCCTAACAGAAAGATGATTTATCTTAATAGACAGCAGGTATTGCTTTGTCAGTACTGAAATTTTTCGCTCGAGCTCAAAGGGTTCAAGCAAAGGACTATTAAGAGCTCTTTTATTATCTACAGAGAGACTGAAGGAATCATATGGGCTGAACAGAAGGAAATATGACAGTGTGATATGGTGAGAACTAGACATTATCTACAAGCCTGATCTATAACATATTACTAATCTATATAGTTTGCCCTAGACAAGATTTTTTTTAAAACTGGAAATATTTCACTCCCTAAAACCTTCAGATGTTCATGATTTTATCAGCTGGTCTAAGAAAACCATGGAGATTTAAAGGACCTACATATAGGTCCTTTATAAGATTCTTACCCAATATATATATAGGAATTATAAGACTCCTATTATAAGATACCTATTCCATATAGGAATTATAAGATTCCTACATAATCAGTTCTGCAAGCGATGTTCACTGATTCCCTAACACAATTTATGAACCTCAAAGTTTTGAAAAACCTATGAAGAGTTTATGTTTTTAATACAGTTTTCCACAAACGAGGAAACTTGCATGCTTGAAGGTAACCACAAGAGGGCTGAATTGTTACACAGAAGACAGAATACAGCAATAAAAGGGATCTAACTGTGGGTATTTACTCAGAAGTATGTTATAATAATAATATCTTTGAAAATAGGAAATAGTTTCTGCAGCACCATTTATTTCATTTGGATAGTAAGGCAGACGACTTTCTAAATTAAAAAAAAAAAAAAGAAAAAACAACAACAACCCTTTTTTATTCAGAGTGATCCAAAGATTTTCACCATCTGCCACTTTTAGCAGACACTGGTGAATAATAGGCATTTTACTACCAGGAGACATTTACCTTATACTGTCTTAACTTCCCAGAATTATTTATGACACTGTCACCTCTATGCCTGGACTAACATCACAGAAATGATGTAGCAGATACACAAAAATTCATACAGGCCATGACCTAAAGATTTTGTGCCACAAGAAAACAAAAAACTGGTTAAGGATAGAGGAATGATGCATTAAAACATCCAAGAATCAGGAAGAGTGTGGTAGGCTGGAATGAAGGACAGAAAGATGCAGCAACCTTGTGAATCTATATGGGAACATTTTTTTTAAACTAAAGGAGGGTAGATTCAGATTAGATACAAGGAAAAAAATTTTTTCAGTGAGGGTTGTGAAACACTGGGACAGGTTGCTGAGAGAGGTGGTAGAGGCCCCGTTCCTGGAAACAAGGTCAGGTTGGGCGGGGCTCTGAGCAACCTCTTCATGGCAGGGCGGTTGGACTCGGTGGCCTATAAAGGTCCCTTCCAACTTGAACCATTCTGTGATGGCATGAACCTATGAAACTGCTCTATCCACCTGAGGCAAGAACAAACAGCAATCACGAAAGAAGCAGATTATCACTGCTGACATAAAAATAAACACATTATTTTGTATGTTTGAAGGAACTAATGCTAAGTGACTGAAGTTTGTTAAGTAGAATTACAGCTGCAAAAAAGAAGTAACCCCACAAAGATGGGAACAAAAACTTGATATGTCTGAAGTCAGGAGGAAACCTCAGCTAACCATGCTCTGAAGTCCAGGAACACAAAGTACTTCTAGTAATATGCACCTTTAGAGACGTGAACGCCTGCCATGGAAGTGGGTTTGGACTCCCTTGCCCTCAGACATCATCACCTCAGTTTCCCCTCATTGATCCAGTAAAAAGGAGACATTTTAAAGACTAATTCTTGAATATTTGATTTTACCAGAAACAAAGTCTTGTAATACAGTTTTCTGCTTTTTAAAAATTTTTTTTTCTTGTCAGAATGGCACAAATATTTATTAGTTTAAGTGCTTCTGTAACTTCACTGGGTTTTGCTTACAGCATAAAGCTGTAACATAGTATCATTTTTATTAAAAAAAACTGCAATATGAAGTTCTAAAAGTGAGAGGAACATTTTTACGTGCCATTTCAAGTGACATTTCAGGTACACTCACAGGAGTGTGCTTGTTCAGAGTAGCATAGAGATGATCAATGTGCTAATCTAAGCTGCTATCCAAATGTTTTACACCAGTAAACTATGCTAATATTTATTCAAAAAACCTAATATTTTCAAAAGCATTAAACAATGAGCATGTTATGACCAATGATTTTATCCTTTAACACAAACAAGCATATTGCATGACATTTCCAAGCTGGGACATTGCAAATTGCCATTTATTTTAGTCAAAGACACTAATTCCAGAAGCAAACACTGGTAATGCTAGTTAAGACCGTATTTTGAAAGTCAAGAAACTGAGTAATGGTTTTGTAACAGCCAATAAAGAAACTTAATGCTTGTTTCAACACTGGCCGAAATGTTACTAGAATACGTCAGTCACTACACATCCCATGCTTGGACTGTAGCCCTATTTAGCACTAGAGTAAATGATATTACTATATTACTTCAGATTTTTCCTGTAGACATTTCTTATTCATTATTATTATTAAGAAATGTTAAGTATTTTCTCTCACCCTTAAAAGATTTTATGAAAGATTGGTAATTCTGTGTCCCACTTTTAATAATTCATGCCCTAGATGTAAGTGATATTGCTTAATTGTCAAGTAAGTGAAGAGTTTTATTACAGAATTTGTAGAAAAAAATACAATTGAACTGAAATTTCAATGTAAATTCCAATTTTCACCAATTAATAAAACTTGTGGATTCAAGACCTTAAAGAAGACATCGCTTCCTTTGAGACTGAAACTTCTTATCCTGGGTTTCACAAGACAAAGCTTGTGTCTTTTAGTGCAATTTTAGGCGGCATTGAAGGGGTCATAATTACCTTGGAAAGCTCATCAATGAAGGAACATGACAGGAAAGATGGAATACTTTGGGACACTTCTCACAGCAAAGGAGCTCCCCTCCATTTTGACATACAGCACACCAATCTTCATTTGGATCATCCTCTTTTCTGCCCTCCCCAACATGGGAGGGTCCTACCCATCCCGTTTTCCCACTGAATGTGTTCTCCTGCAGGACTCCTGGCTGATCATCTGTGCTGTCTGGTGCATCTGTTCTTAAGACAGCTTCATCAGAAGTGGAATTATGATTGCCATCCAACAGCAATGAGGTAAGTATGGACTGCAGGAAGAAACAAAGAAAGTCAGACTATAATATTTATTTCAATCTACATGGCCCTAACAACAAGTAAACTAACCCCAATAACAAATTTATATGCAAGCAGTCATACAACTTGCAACATGTATGGAAAAAACTACTAACATACTATAACATCAGACAGCTGAACATAAGACATGAACTATGAAAGGTTATTTACTGCTCCACTAATAAACAACTAATCTTTGATGGCCCAAAAATCTAGCAACCTTATTTATGTATATTACTGCACTACAGTTAGAAACATTTCCTAGTGGCACCTGAAAATATGATCTCTGCAAGCTATTTCTCATCTTCCTAGATTTTCAAGGGATAAAAGTAGTCTCATCACGACAGTTACATCAACTGGCAGTAGGGCTAGTCTGATTTTGAATTTCACCTCTTCCCCTTATTTTGTTTTTTTTAGTTTTCCCCTGAAAAGTTCCCAACAGAACACAAGTAGATTATTATACTCCCCATAAATACAAAATACTCTCCAAAAAGAAAGGAGATCTTTATAGTTGTTATTATTACATTCCGAGGCCGGGGTTCCTCATCGGTTTCTTGCTTCACTACAACAACTGGGAAATCAAAGTTCTCATTTGGTGCATTTGACTCCTGTTTAATTCTAATGGGTTCCAACATAACAACTGGGACTTTGTGTGTCGAATCAGCTCCTGGTGGTCTGCTGGAGGAGCCAGAACTGTAAATGACAGGAAAAGGTAAGAAAAAGGGGAAATTAAGAGTCAGAACTTTTGTACACTGGTGCTTTCCAAGCAGGATGTTAAATCTATTTTGCTTCTTCGAATCTTGAGCATTGCAGAATTCCTTTTATTGAATACACCATCCAAGCTTATTTCCTTCGATATATATTGAAAAGCATTACCAAAAGGGAAAATTTTAATGGTGCAGTTCCAGAATTAGAGAATTACTCATGGTTTGACTTCCCATTAGTGCAAGATTTGCAAGTAATCTCCTTTTCTTTCAGGTTACACACAAAAGAGGACTTCCACTGAACATCATACCACTTTGGAAGAGATGCAGCTGTATTTTGGGGAAGACCAGTGTTTCTCCAGAGCTGAACTGATCATTGAAAATGACACAACCAAATAAGGCAAATAAAACACGTATTTACATTTTCTTAGAAGGATTTCTTACAGCCTTGCAGCTCTACCAAAACTAGGGCCCTGCTTTTGGAACTAAATCTTTTCTTTTTCCATGTATTTAGTCATAAAAATGAAGAATTTGAAATCTAACAACATTAATTCAAGCAGTTGCAGATTTTTTTAAATGCACGTAGATGACTCTTCAGACAAACATTTAAACTGTTCATAAGAGTCCTTCACAGAATTTGCCATGTAAATGGAATACAGAAAAATCTATTCTATATTAAAAAGCACCTGCATTTCCAACTCAAGTAGGATGAATGTCATCTGATTTTTCTCTGCATGAAAAATTAATCTCATGGCAGATGTATGCTTGAGTTTATTGCAACACATTAATGGATCTGCACTCTTCAAATAACATTGTGTAAATATATTTGTTCATTAATATTCCATCAGTAATGGATAAAAACATTTGTGTAGACTCTCAATAGATATCTAGTGCTCACTTAACAAACTGTATTGCAGCAGAAAACTCTTTAACAGCCCTCTTTGTAACATCAATTCCTTAAATCTGAAGTAATTTATAGTTCCATCAGGACTTTCAATATTCAACCTTTTCCTTTAGTTGATTTTTCTGAATTTAAAACCTAATTTACAATTGGTATTCTTTTAATAACACCAACCTAGCCATCATCTACAGTGTTAATACATTTTTAGATGTGCTATTAATACATTACATATGAAATTACTGCTTTTAGAATGCAAAGAGTGCTGTAATAACCATCAGGCCTGACCTGTTAACAGAGAAGGTGAGGCAAATTGACATCTATATATGCATTAAAGAGAGAAGAGACTGAGGCATGTTCTGTGGAGGTGGAAGTTACATTTTCTTCTCTCCCACTCTTCCCTTACCTCTCTCTGCTCCCTACACTGGAGGCGCTGGGTGAACGAACTGGAGGGTGTACATTCGTCACACTGATTCCTCCTAGGATAGAAGGACCAGGTTAGATCAAAACATGGGTCTGTGCCACGTCTGAGTCAGAGATGTACACAGGTTTTGGGGAAAATTTCTCCTGCAGCATCATTTATTTAACCTATATCTCATTTAACATATATTTATGAAAGGATGAGAGGCATGGGATAATACAGGGAAGGAGATGCCTAAGAAGGGACCCATAAGTAGGCTGATGGGTCAGTACCTTTGCCTGGCTGACCCCCCCACCTGATCACTGCAGCTTGTTTTGTCTTACCTTATCAAATTCTAGCAGATCTCTCTGGAGAACTGCCAGGAAACTTTGAGCTGGTGAGTAGGAATAATATCTGGCGGACAGATATGAGAGAGACCAAAGGTCTGGGGACCAGGACCAGAGAGCCAAAAGACTCATGAAGGAGATTTTTGCTGAAGACTTGTGAAGGAGATTTTTGCTGAGTATCAGTCCTGAGAAACCCAAGTGGGCTGTTTGTGCTGTCTGTGAATGCACTACCCACCTGTCTCAGGTAACCTGCCTGGGTCTGTGAATGTCACGTGAGTGCATGAATGTTGCATGAGTGCTCACTGGGAACTCACTCACACAGCCTTGCATTGCTACAGGTCAGATCAGAAAATCGGAATTGCTGCTGATGGTCACCAGGCATGGTGACAGGAATCCCCTGCATCCTTTAGGTCTGCCACATTTAGCCACACATCACCACAACTCCTCTGCTCAACCTGTGTCAGTGCTGCACTATCCTTCTGTGAAAAACATATTCTAATATCCAAATAGAACTTCCCCAAGTTACCATTTCTAGTCTCCTGTTACATCCTATCTTGCTTTTTTAAATACTTAACTCTTAGCACAGTTGCTAGGTTTTCATTTGGTGTACACCTGAGAGTGTCACTTTTCTACAGATTTCTATCCAATGTGCTAAAATCTATAGGCTTTTTACCCTCCATATTTGTAAGATATGGTCTCCTAACTTTTGTTCACAATGCTAAAATATTGTTTCAACTTTACCTCCTACTAGGGTTTCTACAACTTTGCCTCATTTTCTTATTTCTAATCTTTGATATATAAAAGAAATAATTAATTCTGATATCAGTGTTAACACTGCCAGCCACATTAGACTTTTCAATTACACCACTTAAACAGAAAACTGCACTGCATTTCAATTACCTGAGAGGCCTGGTGATGGCACCGAGGAATTTGGTGACTGCACAGTCCTGTTTGAAGGTGGTTTTGGCTGATTCTGCTCTGCAGTGCCATCCTTCCTTACAGCATTGTCCAGTGTGATGTTTCCCGAACAATCAATCTAAAAGGTGGGGAAGTGAGGGGAAGCAGTTAGTGTTGGAAGGAGAAAAAAACCCTCTCCAAAACAACAAAAACCTGTGCTTCTGATATAGTGTTATTTTGAAGGTGAAGACCAAAATGTATTTCAACTAACTTTAACCATCCAAAACTGAGACAGTTACTTTAAAACAGGTCATCTTGCTTTCTCTAAAAAGGAAATGAAATAGTCAAGTCCAGACAGTGCTTCATTTTAAGATCAGATGATTCTGTAAGTACCAATTTTTGTCGACCGGCTTCAGAGAAGGCTGTATCAGCTTTCACACAATTCAGAGATTATTTTTTATCTCCATACCTTCTTTGGAGACACTCAGATTATATATTCTAAAAAAGATAATAAGCTATACACAAACTACCCATTAATCCACTTGTGTTTAGGACTGGAAGAACTTCAAGTGACATTCAATCCCATCTGTCCCACGTACCTTCTGGACAGAGGCCATGCATATTGTCTCAAAATGCAAACAGCAACCAACACTTGTTCTTTCCACATATGGCTTAGGCCAGATAACTGAACTTTATTTAGGGGCTCCTAATTTATCATTTTAATTTTCTGTAAAAATTACATATTCTGGTTTGATAATGAGGAATTACTTTCTGAACTGTTTGATTTCTTCCAGTATGTAGAGATAACGTTTGATAAGAAAACACCTCACCTTGATATCAGTTTTCTCAGTAGATACCTCACAAATCTACTGGTTTCAAACACACTGACCACTGAAATTTCTATTTGTGAGCTAGAAGTATCCCAAGTGGATGCAGAAGCCTTGACAAGGTTTATTTACAGTGATTTGGGTCATGTATCTTAAGACCACAAATGCAACCATATAAAAGTAGAAGAGTTCATAATACAGTGAAAAAAAAATAAGCATGCTAAAATGTCTCACAGACTCAGTAGTTTTATGACCATGTTGTGTAGTTCACCTTTTGAACCTGACAGACACTGTGACCCTGTACTCTATGTACTCCATTTTAATAAACAGAACACAGTTTATCAGCGAGGACAAAGCACAGGTGAGAGAAACAGGAAAGGAACAGCAAGTTACCATTGGAAAACCATGGCATTTCAGATATCTACAAACCTTAGACCACAAAAAACAGGTTTGGCAATATTTGAAAGAATAAAAGTCAACGGACTAAAACTCAACAGTTCCAACATGGAACTCTGACAAATATGTACCATTCAGAAAAACTATCACAGAGAAGTTTAAGAAAAGATGACCTTACAGCGCTCCTTCTATCACCAGCTCATAGGCATGTCAAAGGATGTAAGAAGAAAAGAAGTACCAAAAAGAAAAGATAGAAGGAATATATCCAGTATGCCAACCATTAATACTTTCCCAAGATAGCTCTTTCAATTAGTTAAAAATATATTTTAAATATGTTGACCATTTACCAGAAATACCATCAGCAAACTGGTGCTATCGGTGGACACTGGTAAATGAAAACTAAGCTAACACATTTTTGTTAGTATCATTACAGGGGGAGGGAAAAAATATACAGCATCCAAATAAACAGATCCAATTACAATTACAAACCCTAACGTTATTTTTCTTAGCTGTCTTCCAAGAATAGCTCTGAATATTTCCAGCAATACCGTATTGTTTTTTCCTCTACCTGCCTCATTTTGACAAACAGAGCAAGGATTTCAGTTTATATGGTTTCTACTTCTCACAAACATTAAGACCTACTTCAAAATAGAATCAATCCATCAAACATTGATTCTGTGTTACACTTACATCAGGGAGAGATGGCAGATTATAGGAGCTACCCACTGGGGAACTCAAATCTATCACAGGGGGACCATATGTCTTCCCATCATATCCAACAGCACTGGTGACTGTAGGGCTTGATGGAGTCGATGTTGTGCTGCTTGCAGTTGTAAGGGCTGTTGAAGTTTGTCCACTACTGATCTGCCACTAAAAAAAAGACAATAATCCACAATTAAGCATTATTTTCTTTGCAACAGGTCACATCTACTGAATATACCGATAGAACAAGCAGCTTAGTTCAGGAAGCTGAATTCAAACATGAAATCCTGATGTACTCTGAAGTTAGCTCATTTCAAGAACCAATCTTACAAGACAAGGAAGGGAAGATGACAAGTAGCTGAAAACCATGAATAGAAGAAATGAATGCAAATTCTTAAATTCCAAGTTATACCTCAATGCTAAGTATCTATTAATATTTCATGCTGCATTGACAGTGTTGTGGGAAAAATGTAACAATTTTTTATGGAAAAGAAAGCATTGCAAGTAATAGGCTGAATGCACAACTGCTCCAGCATTTTACTAAGTAAACAACTATAGTGTTAGTGATTAAGAATTTGAAATGCTGACTGGATCTCTAACCACAGATACATTTAACAACATGATATAAAGTGCACTGTCAATTCAGACTAAATTTCTTTCTCATTTGGATGTATGCAGTTTTCAATGACTTTTAACAGAATTTCATGGCTACCCATGGAAGGTAAAATTTTACTTCCCTCAATTCCTTTTTAGTCATTCTATTTACTGGTCTCCGGTTTCAGAAAGGCATTACCTTTCTGACAATGAGATAATGGGAATTCTTTAAAATCTTGCAGACAGGCGAATTTTATTTTCAGAGGCACAGAATAGAAGTGACTTAGTTTTTGTTCCTACAGATTCTTTTAGATATTGTACAGCTTTCTTCAACTTAGTTGGAATTAGTTCTCTGACATCATAAGCATTGCAAACATGAATGGTATCCATTCTTCAGGTCAGAGATTTGCTTACCTCTAGTGGCATGATTTTCTCTTTCCTTCCATGTACCTAAAACTCTTGTGTCAATATGCTGTTTAATAAAGATGAGCCTTTCTGAGCATCCAGAAAACATATTATGTGGTTTTACTTCTGTGCCAGTTCAGCTGCTGATTAGCTGGGCATTGATCAGTCTTACTCAGCAGAGGTGACACAACTGTGGTCTGTCTCTCCTCTCCTCACCTGTACAAGTTCAGATTTGCCATACTAGTGGCAGCTTTAGATTTTTTGTCAAGGTTTTACCTGGTTCCTGGTGAAGTCACTAACATCAGGCGCAACTGGGATTTTCTTTTTTGTCTATTCACTGATTGTAGTGTGCAGACCATGGCCATGCTAAGTTTTGCACAAGAAGTCAGAAACCACAGTAATAGCAAACAAGAGAACAAAACACCTACACAGCACACCCAGTGGATCACTTCCATAATGCTTCAGCTGCTTAGAACTGTCAAAGTGAAAGAAACTTGACAGTTTCCTCATTAAGAAAACTGTGGGTATCTTGTCACAGGGAGAAAAATTCAGTCTCTGTTCTAATTGAAAAGCACTCTAGAAACACAGTATGAAAGATGATAAGAAGCACATTTGATGTTTTATTTCTACATGGCGAGTGAAAAGGGAAAGAACCTCTACCTGTTTTATGGCTTGCTGTGCCAAGAATGCCATTTGCAATGGGCTGGGCTTTACTGCTTGCCTTGGTATGTTCTGATTTTGGGGAAATCTCATCTGTTGTGCAGGAAGAACTGAACCATTGGGCTTGGGGCTTTGATTCTGAAAATGAATCAAGCGCGGAGGTGCCTGCATAAAAACACAAAACCAGTTCTGCAAGTTAGCTGACATCTATTCAATGTTCCAGACATTTTTTTACTAAGTGGTCCTTTTGAACCTCTGCAACTCTTCACAAATTATATGCAAACAAATAGTATCACACTATATATCTAAATGATCACAGAACACATTGATTTTTAATGTTAAAACCAAAACCTAGCAGATAGTTTTGAATTATTCTGATGTAATAAAGGAAGATAGATCACAAGAGCCAGT